>NW_012149841.1:373255-375262 GCF_000956105.1 Propithecus coquereli
AGCAACAAAAAGGAGAATGGTCATATCTTTCTGAGGCTTTCAGCATGGCTTGGGCATTTCTCTTGTGTCTCTCCTCCAAGCAGGGAGTTTTGAGCCCTAGGCTGCCTCTGTCTAGTAGCTACCACGACTTCTAGCATTAACCACAGAGGGGAAGGCAGGGAGGGTCCCATTCTGAGACATTTTTAACAGTCACTCCAAGGGGTTTATCACTTCCACTCCTATGCTGTTATACAGAACCCAGTTACATGGCCCTAACCTAACTGCAAGGGAGACTGTGAAATGTAGAAGAACCCACAGATGCTTTGTTGAGTGCTGTGTCTGCCTTACTGTTCTTAGTATCTGGCTAATGATACACAAGGAAACCTGGTAGCTAGAGAAGAAACTATACTGCTTTGATGTTACCCTCTGGTCTGTAAGTCTGTAGACAGGATTATGAACTTGCATATTTTGGGGACAGAACAAGATATCCAAAGGACTTACCAATGTGCTATGGACCTGATATGTGGGTCCATTGTGATTTTAATACTGGAAATTGGTGTGTCTACTTCCTGGTTTATTCAAGGTAACACTTAAGTAATTTAACCATATTTTCAGGCTAATTGCTTCCATGCCATCTTAGCAGCTATGATATAATTGGGATAGTATTAGCTTTTAGCCTTCTAATGCTAAGGCTAATAGCTTTGGTCAGGCATTTTACTATTGATTAGAACACTTTATTAAAAGCCTAGAATTATTGTCTGAAAAGAAAAACTTGTTAAATGCAGTCATATATATCTTATAGCCTAACATCTGGCATTTTCATAGTCTGAATTCATCATAAATTGCTGACATTAATGACTACCACAACCTGTCTCAATTTTAAAGTGATTCAGTGATGACTTTTAGAGTTACAGACGGTATATCAGTACTGAGATCACTGAGATTCCAGTGTAATATTTTATGAATTTGAAGACTACATATGAATAGAATGGACATCTACGGAAAGCGATTGTCACCTTAAAATAGCAGTCTGCATTTAAGTAAATTTTAAACACTTTTTCCAGATGGACAACCAACTGTTTTCATCAGTGTTTGGAACTTTGCAGCAGTAAAATGCTGGTGTGTAAAGGTTACCCTTTCATTTTATCTTCAACAATGCAGTCTGTTCTTCCACTGAGTCCATTCTTTCAATTTGTGAGCTCGATGATTTGAATTCACTAATCCTAAACTCCATCTGCTTGTTGCCTGTCAACAGTTGAACAGATTTCAATACATTTAGAAACTGTAAATACATCTTTGAATAAACCTGAATGGTTGGTAGGATTTAAACATTGAGGATGAAGAGCCGTTAATTTTACTTAAGACTTATAGATGTGGATCTGCTCCTGTCTGATCATCCGCATTTAGATAAGAATTTCCTTCTTTCTCATACTTAAAATGGTGACATAATTTCCTTCCAAACTTTGCAGAAGAAAGTAAATCCAGGCTAAACTTAAACTGCCTGATCTGTTCCCTCTGGTTTCCGTAGACCCTTGAAATTAATCGTCTGCAAATCCATTCTGCATTTCTGTCAGTTTTCCCACAAAAGAAACAAACAAAAAATAAAAGAAAAAATTGCAATACAATATATAAAACATCTGTGTATTATTTTATTTTTAAAGAACTGGAGCATATCCTAATAGTTGAAGTTATGGCACTTGAAAGGCATTGTTGAAATATTTGAAAAATACAGTAAAACGTTTAGAAGTACCAGGAATTCTGGATAATACATGTTAATATAAGATATAATGAATTATGTGATAAAATCTCATATAGCAAAAGCCACCTTTTTTTCCCCTAGCTGCCATTTACTGCAAGCATATTACATTTCAAACATTGCTAAGCATTTTCCATATGGTATTTCATTAATGTTTGCAAAGAAGTTGAGTTTCACTTTCTGTCTTCATTTCACAAATGAGAAGAACAAGTCTGAAAAAGATCAAGCACCTTGCCAAAGTTGCATGGCTATTAAGTAGAGGAGGTGGGATT
>NW_012149841.1:375312-377721 GCF_000956105.1 Propithecus coquereli
CTTCCAGTCCTGCAAGCTCCATTCACGGTACGTGCCCTATACAGGTGTCCCATCTTTTATCTTTTACGTTGTATTTTTGCTGTACTTTTCTATGTTTGGATACACAGGTGCTTACCATTGTGTTATCATCACCCCAGTATTCGGTAGAGTCACATGCTGTACAGGTTTGTAGACTAGGAGCCATAGGCCGTATCATATAGCCCAGGGGTGCAGGAGGCTATGCCACCTATGTTTGCGTAAGTGCACTCTATGGTGTTCGCACGATGAAGTCACCTAACAACACATTTCTCAGAATGTATCCCCGTTGTTAGGCAACCATAACTATATGTGACCTCCAGGGATAAAACGTCTGTGAACTGCATTGTGCTCTGTGCCCAGGGCATGTCCTCACTGTGGATATAGCTGTAACTAGGTCTTTGAATATGCACACGTGCCCATATGAATATGCTTAACACTCCAGGGCTCTATGCCTTAAAAGTACATCTGATTCAATAAACCTTGAATATTCTTGTTTAATTTTGTAAATGGAGAGGACCCAGCAGGACTCCCTTGTGTGTAGTGGTCAACACTGTCTGCACAGGCCTATTAGCTCCCCCTTAGCTGTGGGCATCTGCTGCCCCAGGGCCTGGCGGTATGACTTGGGGTTGGTGCCAGAGCCCGTGCAGCCAGAGCTGTTCGCAGGTTCCCTGGTAGCAGCTGGCAGACGTTGCCTGGGGGGGGGTAGGAAGAGATGACCTCTAAGTTCCCTTCCAATCTTAAGATCTTGTGACAGACTTAGATGACATGACACTGATATTCCGCAATATTAAACCGTCACCTGTCCTCCACACATAAATATAACTCTAAAGTGTTTTTTTGTGAGTTTCTCCAACTTTTTTCAGAAGATCAGTCCAAAATGTATGGCTTTAGATAAAAATGTAATCATCCTTTTTGTTCATGTTTTTTTTTAAACTACACCATAATATTAATATATACATGACCAAATATAAAATTCTTCATATACAAAATGTCATAAACACTTCACAACCGCAGCTAAAACTCTCAGAAGCTCCAGGAAAGGGTAAACCAAACTTAATTTTTAGAGGAATATAGAAGCCAGTGACGTAAACCAAGGAAGTTGCCGATAGATGTAAAATCAGGGTACTATTCAATTCAATTCAGCAAATATATATTGAGTGCCTACTAAGTGCTGGGCACCATGGTGAGCTTCTGTTTCATATAAAAGAGGAATGTTCATTTTGGGGATTTGTACTACGTGGATGGTTTTCATAGACATGATGAGAGGTGGATCAGAGAAAGAGTGCAAAATCATTTTACTACTGAGCACCAATCATATGCCAGGCCTTCTGCCACACCAAGTATTCTATATATATGTGTGTGCATTCGTATATAGAATATCTAATCCTTAATTCAGCAAAGGTAGCTATTATTCTTATTCCCTGTTTGACATACGAGAAAATCAAGTTATAGAGAGGTTAAATAACTTGACCCAGGTCACCAAGCTATTAAGTACTGAGCCAGATTTTTAAAACATAATTGTCTGACTTCAAAGCCAACAAGCTCTACATTATCCCTACCTTTCTGCCCATGTTTCACCACCTTCCATGATGGCCAGAAATACCTGGCAGAAGGGAGGAAGGGAGGACTCAACCTGTCCCTTGACTCTTGGCGACAGCAACTCACCCAGTGCTGCCCAGCCCTTCCTCCCAGGCCCTCCTGCACTGCCTAAGTAAGCCCGTGCTCCTGTTTTTATTTGAAACGGGCCAGATCAATGATACGCACAGGGAGCGGGGAACAGCTTTTGAAACTGGCTTTGAGCTATGTTAAATACTCCAAGTAGTCAATTTAGGTCAAGTGTTTCCCAGCCACCTTCATAAAGTCTGTCTTCTGTATAAGCCAAGACAACAACTGCAATCTCCCTGGTGTAGGGTCTACTCAGCAGCTGTGCACGGGGTTGTCTACACTGAGGCGTGGTGCCTGGCCAGAGGGCAAAGCTCGCCTGGAAGTGAGGCTTTGAAAAGGTGCTTGGTGTGGTTCCCCGGAGCAAGTCACATGCTCTCAGCCTTCTAGTTCCTCTCCTCCTTTTGGAGCCAGTTCTTCACCAAAGGAGACGCTCACATGAAGGCAGCAAGTTATCCCCGGCAGCAAAGATACATCTTTGCCCCCTGTGATGGACTCCACTAGTCTGGCAGCCACAGGCAAGATGTGTTTTATTCGGGGACGTCCTTCTTGTTCAGCAGATAATGGACTCCAGTTAGGAGAAACGCAGTAAACACAGCATAAACATTGGAATGTGCGGCTGGAATAAGCCTGCACATAAATAAGAGTGCTGGGAGCCAGGGAGGCAGTAAGTCAGGAATGCAATGGAGAAAGGTTATTAAAAGTGAAGCTTGTAAAAACCTGCAACAA
>NW_012149841.1:382016-383058 GCF_000956105.1 Propithecus coquereli
ATGCATAGGTTTCATAGGTGTATTTCAGGCTTCGAATACTATTTATCTATTCTATGTCTTACTATAACTTTATAGTAAATCTTAAAATTAGGTTGCATAATTCCTCTATGTATTTCTTCTTTCCAAAAATGTTTTAGATATTCTGTATTTTTTGCATTTCCATATACACTCGGGAATCAAGTCACTTTCTTAAAAAATCTTGTTGAGAATTTGATTGGGTTGAGTCGAATTGATGGTTCAATTTGGAGAGAATTAACATCTTGAGTCTTCCAATTCATGAACATGTAATGTCTATCCATTTATTTTAGTCTTCCTTAAATTTTCAAAGCCAAATTTTACAGTTTTAAGTGAACAAAATTTGCATGTATTTTGTTAATTTTATTCCTGAGTATTTCATTTTTGATGCTATTCTAAATGGTATTTTTAAAAATTCAATTTCCAATTGTTTGTTTTAGTATACAATTGATTTTTGTATATCGATCTTATTTCCTGTAACTCTATTAAACTCATTATTAGTTCTAAGGATTTTGAGGTAGATGTATTAGGATTTTCTATATATATCATGATATCTCGTGTGAATAAAGAGATTTTACTCCTTCTTTTTCAATCCGTATGCTTTTATTTCTTTTTCTAGCCTTACTGAGCTAGCATAAACCTCTAGTACAGTGCTGAACCGTACTGGTGAGAGCATACATCTTTCCCTCGTTTTGTTCCTTATGGGAAAGAGTTTAGTCTTTGCTGATAAATACTATGTTATCTGTAGGTTTTTTATAGACACCCTTTATCAGGCCACAAAAAGGGAATGGGTGTTACATTTTGTCAAATGATCTTACTACTTCTATTCATAGGATTGCATAGTTTTTCTCCCTTCTTTTCTTTTTTTTTTTTTTAAGGGTTAAAGCTTTTTTTTTTCTTTCTTTTATTTCAGCATATTATGGGGGTACAGATGTTTAGGTTACGTGTGTTGCCCTTGGTTCCCCCCACCAAGTCCGTGTTTCAAATATGTCCATCCTTCGGGTAGTGCACATTGCACTCCTTGTGT
>NW_012149841.1:393007-394494 GCF_000956105.1 Propithecus coquereli
AGGGCAATCCTAGAGCTCATTTTGTTCTGTTTCCTTTCTCTGCACAATCACAATCCTGGCTTTTTATGTGCAGTTATATATGTTGTTTTATATTTTTGTACAGTTTTCTAATTGTTTGTGAATGGAGGGCAAATGTGGTACTAGTTACTTTATTATAGCCACTGGTGAAAATCCTCCATTGATTTACTTTGATATTTGCTTATGTTTGGTCAGCGAAGCATCAGTCTGTTGAACATAGATAAGTCTCTACCAGGATTCTCAAAGTCATTCTCCATTCCATATGGAAACTATTACTTTGGAAAACCCTTCAACTTAATATCTGGCTATCTGGTTATATTAATAGTAACTGTATATATATGAAAATTATATTTTAACTGTCCTATTTGTTTATATCTTCAAGTCAGAAACTTTGCAGGGCATTTTAATATTGTTCATGCTTGTTTGTGTATTATATAGGCTAGGCTAGACTTGTGCAATGGAAAATACCCCAAATTCCAGTGACTTATGGACTAAGTTAATTTCTCACTCCGGGAAAATTTGCAAGAGGTCACATTACTCCTCAGGGGCTCCCAGTATTATTGAATCAATTATCCAGCCTGTTAGAACTTGTGGTTTTGTAATCTATGCCTACTTCTAAATGAGAAGAGAACTAGAATATCTTTCAGGGCTTTTCTTGCATCAGCCTGGAAGTAAGACATATTATTTACCCTCATAGCCTTTAGTCAGAAATAATTACTTGGTTCTGCACAGGTGCAAGCGATGTAGCAGATGTAGTCTCCAGTGTGCCCAGGAAGGAGAGAACTCAATGCTGATGACCATTAGTGATGTCTACCATGGTGTGTATCTATCACTTGATGCTATGCTTTTCTCTGCTGCTGAATAGGTCACCTCAGATGAGAGGGAGGATGGGGAGCTGTGAGCAAGCATCTCCATTATGGTTTCTGCAGGAAGGAAAGGGCAAAGTGGGGGGGCAAGCTGGTTTAGGATTGGCTAGTTTGAATAATTTCAGGAGGCTCTCAGGCATAAGGGCTATGGTGGTCTCATACCTGGCCCTGGGGTGATTAGGGTGTATGTATAGTGGCTTGGAGTGTGAGAGTATGATAAGGGTGGTGGCTGGGGGTATGGACTTCATCAGCTTCTTAAGAAGGGATCTGACCAGCCTCTAGCCAGGGCCTCAAATCTATGTCAAGATAGCATTTTACAAATATTATAATATATTACACAGATATGTGGTATCCCCGTTTTTACATTTAGGGAACTAAGTCATAATGGAGTTAGATTATTTTCTCTAGAACACCCAATTATTCCCTAGAGGGCGCTTGAGTTAGAACACAAACACCAGACTCACTGATGGGCATGCTTTCCAGAGCAGAGCTTTACATATGAGAGGTTTAAAATATTCTTCCATGAATCACACTACCCAGTCAGATGCCTGGGTTCCCCACTCTGTGGCCTCATTTAGGGGTGTGGCTCTTCTGCTTCTCATG
>NW_012149841.1:394544-395861 GCF_000956105.1 Propithecus coquereli
TAGGCCATCAGCGTTAGTTGATCTATTCTCTGGAGATTTTTCCAGGATTTCTGTTATTTATATATAGCTTAATTTTGTTTTCATCAGAGATTTTGTTTTGTTATCAGGCTTGTTTCTCTAGCCTCTCCACAGGCTCACTCCCAGTCCTACTGTGTCAAAAACTGTTGGTATAACTCAGCAGTCTGTCTATTAAGCCTTCTTGGTGAATCTAATGAATCCCCAAGTTTGAAAACCACTCCTCTAGCATTTAAAATATGCATATTTAACATTTCACAGTCTACCTTTACATTGTGCTATATCACTTTGCCTATAGGAGCCTTGAAACAGATTACTTTCATTTGCTCCCTCCTGTCATTGATGCAAGTGGTGCCATAATTTCTTTCTACATTTATTATAAATCCCACATACATTCTACTTTTGCCTTTTAATGGTTAATTGGAAATATGAGATAAAGTCTTTTACATTTATCGATGTATTTACTATTTCTATTGGTGTCCTTTCCTTTATATCAAGGTCAGCTTACAGATATTTTTATACCATCTCTTGTAGTAAAGTTTTCTATTGGCAACAGATTCTCTCAGCTTTTGTTAGTCTAAATATATCTTTATTTCACTTTGATTTTTATTGCTATTTTCACTAAATATGTAATTCTAGGTTGATTTTTTTCTGTAAGTAGATGCTATTTTATTTTCTTCTTGTTTGCATTGTTTTTGAAATGAAATCTGTGTTTATTTTTATCTTTGGTTTTTTATGTGTAGTGTATCTTTTTACTCCGATTGTTTCAAGTTATATTCTCTGTATCCTTGGTTTATAGCAATTAAATTATGATGTGCTTTGATATTGCTTACTTTGTGTTTATATTGCTTGGATTTCATTGAGCTTTTCTTTACCGTGTGTGTTGGTAGTTTTCATCAAATTTGGATAATTTGAGGCCACCATACCTTCAGATATTTATCCATTGCCATCATTTTTTTGTGACTCCCATTATACACAGGTCACTGAGGTTCTGTTTATTTATTTATTTAAGGGAATTCTCTCTGTGACTATGTTTGTATACATAAAATTCTTATGTTTTCATGTTCACTAATCTTTTCTTATTCAGTGTCTAAACTGCTATAAAGTATATCCAATCAGTTTTGCAATGTGTTTTTCAGCAGTAAATTTGCTTTTGTTTCTTTTTATATCTTCCGTGTTTCTACTCCTTATATGTATATTTTCATTAAATCCCCTTCTGCTAGTTCTATTTTCTCTGCAATTTCTGGGTATGTTTCTATTGATTAATTTTTCTTTTGATTTTAGGTCACTTTTGCTTCTCCA
>NW_012149841.1:400131-459049 GCF_000956105.1 Propithecus coquereli
AGTTTTAGTTGTCCGATTAATTTCTTTCTATTTTTAGTAGAGACAGGGTCTTGCTCTTGCTCAGGCTGGTCTCGAACTCCTGAGCTCAAGCAATCAGCCCACCTTGGCCTCCCAGAGTGCTAGGATTACAGGCGTGAGCCACCGCGCCCGGCCGGCACCAATCTTTTAAATAGTTTTATAATATCTCAGTTTATAAATGGATAATCACAATGTTAATTTTTCAAATTTTAATTTCAACAGGAACACGGGTTTATTGGGAATAATACATAGGTTAGGAAAAGCAATGAATACAAGTATTCTCTTCTCTGTCACTTTCCATTCTCCCATCTCTAGATGAATACATTTTCAAAAGTTTAATATACATTTTTCCAGATCTTTTACTATTTATACACAAATTCAAACAGGACAAAAGAGTATGCAATGAAAAGAAAAAGTTTATGTTGTTCCTTCCCTGTTCCACACCTTCCTCTATTTCTATTTTCAATTCTTTCAGTAGTAACCTAGATACGATTTACCAACTTAAAATACCATTTGTTGATTGGCTTAATATTTGAGAAATTTATGTCACTTATACTACTTCCTTTTCCTTTCAAACTTCAGTTATCATGTTTTGTTTAAGTCTACTGTTTTATTTTCTGTTTTTATAATTCAATGATATTAAATATCCATTTCTTGACTTATCTGCATGCAATCACACCTCTTGTTTCTGTTAGAACTCGTTTCTTTGTCTTGCTCCTTTAGGGCCAGGGTTGGTAAAGGGCTAAGAAAACAGATTCTATACATTTTGGGTAGCATTTGTAATACACACCAGGATTCTAGCTTGTTCAAGGACCCAACTCTTGCTTCTAGAGCAGCCATAGACCTTAGGCTCACTAGACAGCAGACTCCATCTTCCAACTGATAGAAAATCCACATTGGAAAAAAAAAAAAAAAAGAGGCAGAGATGGGAAAATGCATAGCTTCAGCTTCTGATTTGTCTTCCACTGTCTTGGAATCATTTAGGACCCAGATCTGACTTCTTACAGCGTGTGGGCACAAGGCCCATGAGGCTTTAAGGCTATGACTACAGAAAGTAGTTATCCTCTTCTTTGGACACACTAATGAGCAAGAAGGAAGAACGGATCATAAGCTCTGGCACCAGATGCTCTTTAATATTCCCAAATTAGTAACTGTCTCCAGAGGGGGAAAGGTCAGCAAGCCAAGAGCCAGGATTTTCTGGAAGTAGTTTTTCAGAGAAGCATTATCCCCACGGTCCTATCTGTCAGCTTGGGATCAGACAGGGTGACAGACCTTTCAGACAGAATGGAGTTTCCCAGACTCCTGTTAGTTCCGGGCAGGGACAGGGGAGGATTTCAGGGAAAGGTAACTACTGTGACCGAGAAAGGGCTGTCTTGCTCCCTCCTTGCCTTTTATAAATACTCCTCATTGCTGTAAAGCACGACTCAGAGCAACTTCAAATCCATCCTTGGATGGATCACATGTGATATTCGCATCACTCTTCAGCCAGTAAAAACAAGGTTAGGCCACGTATGCTACTGGAATAAACCATCGCGGCTTTTCCCCAACTGCTCCACTGTTCCCGGTCTTTCCAGTTTCTTAACCATTGCTAGTTACCCACTCTTGGCTCCACTTCTGCTTTTTGGCAAAAACCTTTGAGATTTTTATGATTTTATTTTCTATCCTTCACTGTTGTTTCTAACTTGCATGCCTCTTTTTTTGTTTTTAAGTGACTCAGCTTTATCAAGTCTTTGCCAGGCATTCCACTTGGTGTACATAAAAACGACTCTCTTTTCATGTTCATCTTTCGTCGGTTTACATGACAATTAAATTACATAATTGCGACTGGTGTACATAGGTCTGGGTGCCATCACAACTGACACGGCAGAGCAGCCAACTCAATTGGTGGAAGTGACCGTGTTAGTATACACCAGAAATGAGCCAACCAGCAGAGATCCTTCAGCGTGCTGTGTTGTCAGTCAATATGATTTAGCAAAGACGTGGAGAGCGTTCATGAAATAAGTCATTGGCTCTGGGGAGAGCAGTTCAGAGAGCTTTCATGTCAATGAGTTCCACAAAGATTTGCCTCACAGTCCTTAGAGCTCTTCCCACATCACAGAGGATACTGTTTTAGTTTGCATCTCTGGGACTTGAGTCTTGAACAGTCTTTGGGGCCAGAACCTTGGCAGACCCATTATGGATATAGAAGGAGGTAGGAAATGACAGGTTGAAAGATGACAGCCACTTTGAAAATGTATTCTCAATTTGAGAGTTTGATGTGCAGATCACTAAGTTTGGGGCTGAACATAGCTGCAATTACATCTACTCTAGTAGGCAAAATAACAGCCCCTCTGAAGATGTCCATATCCTAATCCTAGAAACCTGGGAATACATTAGATTACATGGCAAAGGGGAATTAAGGTTGCAAATAGAATTAATGCTGCTAATCAGCTGACCTTAAAATAGGGAGATCAGCCTGGATCATCTGTGTGGGCCCAATATAATCAGAAGTTTCCTTAAAGGCAGAAGAGGGAGGCAGAGGGAGATGTGACTGCAGAGAAGCTCCAAGTCACTTGATGTCAAAAGAACTCGGCCCTCCATTGCTGGCTGTGGAGATGGAAGGAGGCCACCGTCCAGGGACTGTGGGCATCCTCTAGGAGCCAGAAAGGCGCCCCCTGAAGCCTCCATAAGGAAACGCAGCCCTGCCTGCACCTTGATTTTAGCCCATTGAGATGTGCTTCAGACTTCTGACCTCCAGAACTGTAAGATAATAAATTTGGTGTAATGTTATAATAGGAACAAGATTCTAACCCTCTTACTTCCTTGACCTCTCTCTTCCTAATAAAAAAAATTACATTTAGAGGATTTACTTAATCTAATCTCCAATTTTTACAACCCCTTCCTTCTTCCGACTCTAAATGCAGTTTCAAAGCTGCTGCTTGTGTCTTAGAGGAATGTAAAATAAAGGGCCAAACCTCTTTACAACCAAATCTTTAAACTGCTTTAAATATCTAAAGAGAGTCTTAAACCGTGGTTCTGCCGTGGCTGGAGAAAAGCATGCCGTGCTCCACGGTGTGTGATGCTCAGTGAGCCACGATTCTGGGGGAGAAAGTGTGCGGCCCCCCTTTGGAGATGGGAGGGCCTCTCGGGCGAGCAGCTTCCCTGCCCACGTGCCTCCTGCTTGGCAGGTTCAGCTCCCGGAGGGACCTGGCAAACATCAGTTACTGCCAAGTTGATCTTGGTCAGTGGCGTCTCTCAGCACAGAACCTCTTACAGCGGGACCAGGGTGTCGCAACGAGGAGAAATGTCAAAGAGAATGTCCACTGTTAGACCCTAAACCACCTGTGGAACCAGAGGGGAAGCAGAATATCCAGGAACAGGTACAGGACTCTAAGAAGGTGAAATTTTTTCCAACTTGAAATCCAACCTATGCTATGAGTTATGATGATGCCACTGCACCATAGCCTGGGTGACAGAGTGAGACCTTGTCTCTAACAACAACAAGAACAACAAAACAGAGGTAAGATACCCATCTAGAAGAATGATTGATGGAGTGATGGAGCAGGGTGATTAAGTCCTGGATGAGGGTCCAGATGGTCAGTATTTTGAGTGCAAAAGAGGGGCTTTTCCCTCGGCTCAGGTGTCAGGGTGGCCTGGTGGAAAATGAATAAGACAAAGAGAAGAGGAAGATGGTAAAGATCGTGGATGGGGTAAGAGTGTGGGCAAATACCTTTGCTCAGGGACCCCGGGTTGGCCAGGAGGAATAACGTGGAAGATTCTGTTATGGGACCTGTCCTGAGTGAGAAGCCCAGGCAAGAAGGCTCTCAGCAAACTGTGGCAGTTTTTAATTCTGAGCTAACAAAGCAGACCTGCTGTCATTCACAGTAGAGATTCTCTGGGGTTTGTGAGTATAGAGGTAACATATATAAGCATTTTTGTGATACTAAGAATTTAGAGATGGGAGAGTTTAGTCCGGATGGATGTGTGACTTGGGACGAGGCATCTAGTTGAATCGATGGCCTTGTCTGTATTCTCAGACTTACGAATAAAGTGAGGTATGCACGAAACCACTTAGAAAACTTTGAAGTACTATCCTTAATTAAGTTATGATTAACATATTCAAAGCTGCTACTAGATTGACTTAAATTCATACCAATTCATTAAAATTGCCAAAGCTTTAGAATAATAAATAATATTTCTGTCTAGGTGTTTTATGGTCAAAGAAGGAATTGATTCCTGTTGATCCTGTGGCCTTCTTTGATTATGTCTAATATGTTCTCCTCTTGCCCAAATTCCATGTTTTCACTTTCTCATCCCTCGTTCACTTGTCTATCCCCATCACACTGCCTCATAGACCCCAGGGACTTATTGAAGTTGCTTTGGACAAGGTCATTCATGGTCTTCTAATTCTCAGATTTTATACTAATAGTACTACTATTACTAATGATAATGATGGCTAATATTTATTGAGCCTTAATTATGTCAGGCATGGTTATAAGTGATTTACATGTATTAACTCATTTAATTTTACATTATCCTGTGAAGTAGGTACTATTACTAACCAGATTTTAATGGTAAGGAGACTGTGGCACAGAAAGGTTGTCCCTTGTCCATGCCACAGAGCTAGAAAGGGGCAGAGCCAGGATGCAAATGCAGCCATTCGTACTGGAGCACCACACTTGTCACCATTATGGTGTGCTGCCTCTTCCCTGTCTACTGTCTCTGCTAGACATGGACATTGCTTCCATGAACAATCCCTGGTAGGACACAGGGCTCGACAAGCCAAGGGGGCAGGTATCATAAAGTGGTGGAGATGATGGAGATGGCAGTTAGGCCCAGGATTGCTCCTGCTCCTGACATGGAGAATTCTGTGGCACGCACCAGGCTTGGCAGCCTTTCTCAAAGTCCTTGGCTCGAGGCTGTTTGTGCCAGTGCAGATGGGCTGACGTAGGCTGTAACCTGGGGAGCCAAAGCAGATCTTAGGCGGGCATTTGGACATGGCACTGGCAGAGGGCCGGGGGTCAGTTCCTCTAGATCAGGGGTGCAGGAAGGGTCAGGAAGATGGTTCATGGTGAACCATGGTGAACTGTGACACCTCTTTGTGGTACTTTGGAGGCCTCAGGGTCTGTGGTTTCCCAGTGTATGAGTGTCCCTGCCTTTTCTTCTGTCTCTGCGATGGTGATAATGCCTAACCTGCTTTGGTGGTCCACACATCTTCATGACTGGGGTTAAGATGGCAAAATGGCTAGTCCAGTAAAGCAGACAGTCCCCACTTGGACCCACTTTAGCTTTATCTCAGCCTCGCTGGGATGCAGTGAAACCGGAGAGAAACTGCAGAGCCCATTGCAGTCTGCCCGTGTGCGGGTCTGTGTCCTACAAAGGTGTGAGAACACAGCGGGGGAGGAGAAAGTGACACTTGGGAATGTTATTTTGGAAGAAAACCCTCAAAAACGAAATAAAGCTTTAATCAACTAGAATGCAGATATGTTAACTTGCCTGTTCTGGGATAAGTTATTTTTTTCAGATGTGCTTAAAGCAATTTTGCCACTCATAAATTCGACGAGTCATGACATAGTCCCTTAAAAAGCAATGTTTGAATAATTTGCCTGTTATTTTGTGGAAACTATTTAGTAGCCATATAAAGTAAGTGAGGGTTGACTGCGTAAATAATCCTGGCATTCCTGATCAACGAAGAGAAGCGCTAAGAGAGGATGCTGAGCACCTGGAGCGAGCTGGTGCACAGTTAGATTGGGGTGTTGGCTGTGCACTTTGGGAGTGGACACCTTTGTGTGTGGAGAGGCATTTTATTTTGTCAACATGTTGAAAATAGCTTGACTGTGACAATCCTGACTCTCTATTGCAGAGGCAATTTTGATCGGTCTTTGTCTCCAGAATAAAGTTCCTTGGCTCTCTGGAAATCTTATAGCTACTTATATAGTTTACTCAAATTGACACCAAACAGGACAATGTCTAATTTGGGAGCCCAGTTCCCTCCATGAGTTTTCCACCTCCTCCAAAAATCCATCCCTGTGTCAAAAACATAGCTGTGATGCTTTGCTAGTGCTGCAGAAACCCCTCAATCTCTCTTCCCTGGGCAGAGGCTCTAATTACATACCATTATCCTCTCTCACTCTCTTCCTTTCTATAATAAGACATTATCCTCACCCTGAGTTTTAGCTGGGAACATGGCCCATGTCCACACTTGTAACCATTATGCTGTGCTGATTTCTGGACCTCCCTACTGTCTAGCTGTGGCACGTAATTAAATTTTGGCCAATAAAGTGATAATGAAAGTGATGTATGCAAACTTCCAGATCGAGTTTTTATAATGAAGCTATGTGCCTTTCCGTCTTTCTTTCCCTCCTCCCTCTGGTGAGGGAATGGCAACAGAAGCTGCTCACTTGGACACAGGCATGGAAGCCACAGGTCGAGGATGTCAGAGCTGCCCAATCTTTCTGACTGTTCAGTGAGAGGAAAATAAACTTATATCTTATTTAAGCCTCTGGATTTTGGGTTTCTGTTATACCAACTTAACCTGTAATCTAACTAAGCCAAACTCTAAAAGGTCTATAGGTAGGGCTTCTTTGCACCCTGAAATATTCTGGTTGACATCTCCCCAAATAGCCCAGATTTACTTCCTAAACACCAGACAGCACCTTGGGAAAGCACAGCTCAGGACACTGGTTTGTCTAAACTGTTACTGCTTGAAGAGTAAAGAAATGGAATTCATTGTAGTGGCTGGGAGGATGCCATCCTGAAATTCACAAATAAAATGTTGTATTATTGCTGCTGATGATGTAACTTTTAATTTTTATGTAATTTCAAATTTATAGAAAACTTATAGAAAAGTTGCAAAAATAGTACAGGGGCTTGTGCAAAACCCTTTTCCGTATTTACTGATTTTTATATTTTGTCCCATTACTTGATCATTCTACTCTATTATTTGTGTTTCTGAGTTTCTATCTGTATAGTATTTTTTTCTGAATCACTTGAGAATAAAGAGATTTTGTTTCATGATCTTGCACTTTTTGAAAAGCATAGGCCGATTATTTGTGGAATGGTCCTTGATCATGATTAGATTCATGTTGTGCATTTGGGGCAGGGATATCACAGATGTGATGTTGTGTCTTCTCAGTGCCTCGTGTCAGGTGGCAAATGATGCCCATTTGTCACTTTGATCACTGGGTTAAGGTGATATCCACCAGATTTTTCCATTGAAAAGTTACTCTCTTCCTTGATTTTATTGGTGAATAATGTGTGGGTAGATACTTTGAGATCACGTAAATATCCTGTTACTCATCACACTTTTCGTGAGTTTTAATTAACATCCATTGATGATTTTATGCACTAGGAGTTTTAAAATGGATTTACCTGGAGAAAGGGTCTTGTCTCCAAAAAAGGAGCTTAGAACCGTCAAAGTTGGAAGAAAGAGCCCTGGAGTCCAGTTTCAGCACAGTAACCTCAGGCAGACCTTTTAACCTTGATTCCCTCTTTGTAAAATGGACAGGTAGAGGGGTGGTGTTCTTGGGAGAAATGGTCTCCATCATTCCTTCCAGCTCTCCAGTGCTGGGGTTCAGTGTTTGTAAACAAGGGTACTCCTGACATCCTGGGAAGAACAGTTCTTTGAGATATGGGACTATCACATGCTTTGTAGAGCTTTAACACTCCTGGCTGCTGCTCCCTAAAGTCCCAGCACTATTTTTTTGCTATTAAGAGGTTTCAAAACATGGCTGTTCATTCTTGGACGCTCTTCCCATCAACAGATGGGTCCTATGTTATTGAACCTGGGTGTACTTGTGCTTGCTTTGGCTGATATAGTATAGTGAAATTGACACTGTGATTTCCGAGGTTTGGTCAAAGAAGGTCATATAACTTCTTCCCTGTTTGCAGGAAGCCTTAACCTTGGAGGCCTGAGATGCAACATAAGAAGTCAGCTGCCCCGAGGCTGCCATGTTGTGAGGAAACCCTGTCTGTAGAGAGAGACCATAAATGTAATGGTTCTGGTCCCAGCTAAGCTCAATGTTTGAGTCATTTTGCCTGAGCTGGCAAACATGTGAGTGAGGGAGTCTCCAGATGATTCCAGTCTTCAGCTATTCGAACACTTGCCAGCTGTTTGAATCCTCCTAGCTGAGAACCCTGCACCCTGTACCCTGTACCCTGTCTGAAGTCTTGGCCCACAAAAACTGTAAGCATAATAAAATGGTGCTTGCTGTATGCCATTTTAATTTGGAGAGGTTTGCTATGCAGCAATAGGTTAGTGGAGCAGCCACACATTTGTGTCTCTCCTACGGGACTCTATCACTCCCAGGTGGGAGCCACTATAGATTCTGGCCTAATGCTTTCTCTTTCTACTTCCTGCCAATAAAATATGTTTAAAATCAAAATATTGTAATATGGTGAGTTTGGTCTGTCTCTCATGAGTCCTCTAAGGCTACAGTCCCAACTCCCAGGCCATGGCCCATTACTGGCCTGTTAGGAAACTGGCCCCGCATCACTGCCTGAGCTTTGCACCCCCCTCACCCCTCCACCCCACTCCTGCATCCTCAGTCCACAGAAAAACTGTCTTCCATGAAATTGATCCCTAGTGCCAAAAAGGTTGGGGACAACTGCTCTAAGAGAACAAAGTCATGACTTTTGTGGTTTTTTGGTATGTCAGAAGCCCTGAAGCTTTAACCTCATTTGATCTCTGAAGTTTATAAAGAACCATGGCATGCTTATGGGATACTGATAACTTCCAAACAATAAATATAATAAGAAATATCAGCTTTACTCTGCTTTTGGAATACCTGTGGTTCTGAAAAGATGGTGATAAGATGAATTCTATAGAGGGAATCACATTTCTCTAGAGGCATGCCTTATAAATTTGGAGATGTATTCCTGAGTCTTCTATCTCCTTGCCTTGATATTGAAGGCTGGGAGACATTGAGAGGGGAGAGTGAGAGCTTATGAGTGATCCCTGTCGTGACTTAACAAATGTACCTAATGTTGTGATCTCTGTCTCTTGACATTCAGTGCCTACCAAACCTGAGAGGGAGGCAGAACTCTAAACATTGTGCATTCAGTCATTCCTTCATTCATTCAAAAAACTAGGAATTGCACTAGGTTTTGGTGACAGAGTGTTGAAGAAGGCAAGCGTGGTTCCTGCCCTCATGGAGTTTACGTTCACTCTCATAGGCAGGACCATGAGCAGGTAATTTACAAGTTTGGTGAAAAGGATAAGACTGTGCTTCTCAAACCATCTGTGGCATAGGATCTTCTATCTGTTCTTTCTATCTATCCATCATCTCTCTATCATTTTTTATTTCTAATCTGTCACAGATGTATTTATCCTATTACACATAATTAGAATACAGTTTGGGCCAATGCAATTTACTAAGTCTGACAACACCCAGACTAGTCTGTACCCTGTTCAAAAATGTTCAGTCCACAGTTAACTTTCTTTGGTATTTTAACAATGTCAAATTGCTATACGAGTATCTCTGTGTTTACTTTTCATTTCTATATTTGTCTCATTATAGATCAGAGACAAACAATAGGCATTCTGGCCCTGGCACACAGACCACACAAAATGAGAAAATCGGAGGTAGTTTTCTCATGATGCACAGACGACTTTTTTATGTTTCTACCTCTTACTCTTTAACTCGAGGCTGACCACAGGAGAACGGATGAGCGGAGGCAAGGAGTCACCAGTTTATCTCTCAGAATCTGCCAGTTGCTACAAGGACATGCAGGTTCCTTTCACATTGTTGCCAGGATCACTAGATTCAAGGCCCAACGGGGCTGCAGACAGAGTTAACCGGTGGTGTTCCAAGATCCCGTGTACTCAGTGTTGATATAATGACTCCCTAAGGTGCAGTGTTCTCTGGAGGGCATAAGGAAAAAAGTGATTCTTAAAGTAGTTTTAAAACACTCCAATCACGAAATTCTCAGTGATATCATCTGAATTTTATAGGGAAAGAAATGGTAACATATTAACTGAAGGACTCCCTTGGGTGAATAGATAAGGGAGAAAAGGGACACTCAAATTCTGAGTAATTTTTTTCTAGGATTTTAAAAACTGGAAAATAAAATCAATGTCAAAGTTTGGAGGACTGTGGATCTTTATAACCTAGAATTTCTTAATAATTCCGTTTATAAATATTTTTCTTTTAAATAATTTTTCCCTAAGATTATATAATCCAAAAATGCAATGAATTATACAGCAGCTAAGCATAACATTGCTCTCAAATCCTAGCCAGCTTTGTGCAAAATGAGGGAAAATGTGTGATCTATTCTAGACTGTATCTATCAACTCGATGTGAGAGGACTGGCTTTGGGAGTGTGGAGGGGGTGCAGCCTCTGGGGACATCACATGGTCCCTCTGCTTCTCATGGGAATCTGGCCACAGAGCAAACTTTGCAATAGCGTGGAGAAATCAGCTAATCATTGACATCTTGCCAGCTGTGGAGTGTAGTCAGTGAGGAATTGGACCTGGCAAATAAAGTCCTGCTGCTTGTGTCCAGATCTATTTGGAAAAAAAAATCATTGCCACCAAATAAAAAAAAAACACCCACAAAAACAAAACCAAAGCACAAACAACCACCACCATCTCCCAAACCAAACAAGAAATATAAAGCCCACCCAATAGTCATTTTTCCTGCTTTTTCTCCAAAATACCAGTGTTTATTTAATAGACCGAGCCCCAGGATGGAAACAAACAGATCAATCACAAGGGTGTTCCATTGTGCCCATCATCCTCAGGTCCGCTGATGGTATTTATCTGAGTCTGGAAGTCGTCACGCAGGGCACAGGTGCAGCTGATGCAGCATGACATTGGAGCTATATAAAGCACTGTGAGTGACAGCAAGAAGGTAGAGGAAATCATGTCTCTGCACTCCAGGCAGCCAACCCACCTCCCAACCCTCCTGCCACCTTCAGCCTCACCGAGTCATCTCCTGGTCACGGCCACCATGTCTCATCATTGACTTCAATAGCAGTTGGCACTTTGCTGGCTTTCTGCTCTGCCTGTGTCCAAGACTGAGATGAATATCTAATGGGCTCCATCTTTGCTGGGATGAGGTCATTTTTGTGCTGCTCCCTAGAATGGAGCTGTGCTTGTTCCTCAGTCAGAATACAAGTTTCTACAGGTAGAGAGTCTGCTCATATTCAGAAGACAAAGACTGAGGCTTGCAGATTTATGAATAGAACAAAACTCTCATGCAAACCAGGAACTGTGGACACAAAGGCAATGCGGTTTCTCAGCATTTTAGCTATTGGGGAGGATAATTATCTACCACAAGGTGGCCAAAGCAAGCTACTACTTTGTGTAGCTTCACTAAATGAAATGCCACGCAAAACTTGAGCTTGTCTGAGTCATACTGGAGGGCTGTTGCTCGAGTGGAAGGCCACTCCCTGGGGACTTGGGCAGTGTTCTTGTGGAGAAGGAGCACCAGTCAGCAACATTTTGGTGATGAGCAAATATCCTCTATCCATGGTGGGTTCCAGAGTTGAAGCTCTGGTAGGAGCCTCTGTCTGCAGACTGTGCCTTTTGACAGCCACGTGAGTATTCTCAGGACATGAAGGTTTGTATAGAAAATTTCACTGATGCTCACAACCCCCAAAGAGCCCTGTTCCCTACCAGGAAGGAAAACACACCCCTGAGGTTGTCCAGTGTGATGTGCATAGAATAAACATGGGCTGGAGGCTACGCTATCTTGATTCTACGTATTGCCACGAGGGACCGGGGGACTTACCCGTAGAGTAAGATAAAGTCCATTAGATTTGTCTGGAAAGGAGATCACAAGTGAATTAAGCCAAGAGATAGGAGGGATATTAACACTTCTCCTGATCCCCCTCCTGGCACCAGTGATCCAACCCAAGAAGGCCACACAGTCCCCAATTGTAGAATCCTGCAATTGTTGCAACTCAAGCTCAGTCTGGATCAGTACCATTTTTCTCATCTATAAAATGGGCTTATTTTGATGTTCCTAAAAGCTGACTAGGTAATCCAGTAGGTTTTGTGGTCACATACAGCTGTGACGTTGTGCAAGGTGTGCACACAGTTGAGGGGGGGATATGAATTCAGTTAGGTGTCCCGCAGGACTCTGAGAGGGGAGCCGGGACCTTCTGCTCTGCTACTGAGGTGAGTGCTGCAGTGCACACATCACAGAGCTGGCCCACGGCACACTAGCGGTATTTTCCCGCTGAGAGTGAAACTTTGACACTTTTAGAAGTAGAATATTCATTAGTTGCTTTATTTATTCTTTTAGTCTTTAATTCTTACATCATTGAATTCAGTCACCAGATAATTATATATGTGAACAGTTGCCAACCCCTCTTGCTAGGGTTTGCGTGAGGCCCCGGCTTAACGTTCTTTTGGAAGGTTTATCTACCTTGTTCATTTATCATCCATCCATCCATCCATCCATCCATCCATCCATTCATTCAATAACATTCTTACCATATGCAGCTCACATTCTCTCTCTGCGAGAGAAGAACAAACAGTTCTTTGCCTGGGATCTCTGGTTTGAGCCGGGATGATTTGGAGCTGCTTAGAAAACAACCCAAGCTCCAGATTTTTCTCAGAGCCAGGCAGAAGGCTTGCCTTGCACGGTCCTCCAGAAAGGCATGTATTAATAGTATAGTTTCCCTGGAAGAGATACGTTAGGAGGAAGGAAAGCGATTCATGACTTTAAAACATTTCCCTAGATGTTTTGATGGTTATACCTGTGAAACCTGAATACCTGTGAAAGACTAAGCAGAAGGAGCACAGTCATCGAGTCTTCGAGTTAACGTTGCCATTGCTGGTTACCCAACCTTATTTTGGTTTACCTTGTGTTATCAATCCTAGCTTACTTCTCTCTTGTTTCCCTTTCATCCATTCTTTAAGCTTCAGCTCATGTGCCCCCTCTTCCAGGAAGCACCCTGACTGTAGCAGTTCGATTATACACAGCCGCTCTGAGCATCTCCACACCTCAGTATCTGTCTGCACATTTCATGGGGGCCTTGAGGGCTTCACAATTCCAAGCTGGCATATTGTCTTTTCTTACCTAGACCCTGACCTCCTGGGAGAGCAAGAATTAAGCATTGCCCCTTTCTTAAACAGTGAGCACGTTGTTCCACGAGCACTGATGACAGTGATACTTCAGTGGCCAGGCCAATACCAGGCTGGTTGCTGGATCAGAGTCTGAGGTTACCTCAGTGGACCTTTCAGCATATGTAAGAACTTAACCCAAGCAACAGCAGGGACCCATCTTCAGTTGTTTCCACTCTATATGTTTAGTTCTGCGTGGTGCCCTGAGGGTTCCTGCTCCCATCTCTGCAGATTTTTTTTGTAGGAACTTTGCAAGTGTCAATTTGCCTGTAGGCACTGCTATGTTGTCACAATTGCAACTTGATGAGAGTAATTTTCCTAAACGAAACAATCGTGATGATGAGCCCCAGCTCTCTTCTGCCAGCCGATGCAGCTGGGATGTGCAGCACTGTCCCCTCACACACACACACATGCGCAGCCCAAGGGTCCGTTTCCTGGGCGCTCTAGGACCCACTGAAGCTCTCTTTGTAAGCCGTCTCTCCCTTCCTGAGTTAACAGCGGTGTCCCAGATACATGCATAACTGGTTTCCAATTTATTTCTTTTCAACAGCCCTTGGCAAACATTTCTTCCCCCCTTTCTCTTTTTATTGCTTGCCTTTGCTTTATCTGCTAAATTCCTGCTTGTGGGACTCCAGCTGCCTTTACAGCACCTGCCCTTGTTAATATCTCCGTGTTGTTGCAGTTGCTGCCTGTGGGGTCTTAATGAGGAGCAGGTGGATATTATCAGGTCACTTTCAGGGAAGCGGATGGGAAGGAATCTATTACCAACCAAGGCATTATATAGGTTATCTCATTTAAAACCATCCTCGTGCAGTAAATATTATTTCCCTGACTTTATGATGAGAAAACCTATCCCCAGGAAAGCCCCTAAATATCATTCTTTTGAAACTCCCCGTAAGAGTCAATCTCTCTTCTGCTCAAATTCTTTCAATGGAGTCTTATTATCTATTACAGAATAAAGACCACATTCCTTAGCCCGATATTCAAAAATCCCTCGGGACCTGGCCCTAATCTACATTTTCTCTCCCACTGCTTACTACTTTATAAATGCTCACTTATAATCAAATTGAGGTTTTCACTCTTTTGCACCCTTTCTCACTTCTCTGCCTTAGCCCCTGTGACTTTCCCCTGTATAACGCCCTCCTCAAGCCACTTTCTCTACATATACAGATAACGCTCAATTTTTAAGGCACGGTTCAAAAGTCACAATCCCCACAAAAAATTACCAGCCTCCTTGGAAGTTGTCGCTGCCTGCTCTACCCAAGCTGGAGCCGTCTCAGTCCTTACCATGCTCTGCATCGTCAGCCCATCCGAAGCTGTGACCTTCCTGAAGGTGGGAATCATGTTGGATTTTAATTTGTCATCCTGAAATATGGCCAGGGCAATACCTTTCACAGAGTTGATGCTTTAAAAAAAAGATATGGAATGAATAATTTTGGGAAATTCCATCACCTTCTAACTATCATCTCCATTTGTGATTAATAATTACTACTAACTAAGATACTTCTGACTAAAATGTATGAAACACAAAAATTGGTACCAAAAATTGACATTCTGAAAACTTTGCTTAAGAAGGTTAGTTGTTTTACACTTCCCAAATGCTTTATCTTCAGTGACTGTCTTTATATTTGGTTAAATAGACATGGTCTCTTTTAATCCAACTTTGGAAGTTTCAAAATAGTTAATAATTTTTTTTTTCCCTCAGAATAGGACATACAAATCAGGTTCACGGTAGACTGATCCCTTTCCCATAAACAATTGCTGGTTATGCAAAAACGTACACATGAAATGTGTGAACTAAAATAAAATTTTAAGGCTCACCCCCCACCGCTGACTAAATGGACCCCCTCGTGGCCAAAGGAATATCCTAAAACTAAATTGTCTGCCAGGAGGAAGGTCAGACATGCCTTATCATGCCCCCCTCCCTTCTTGGGGACATCCTTTGTAACCCATTAACAGGCCTAAGGGTATTGAGGACTAAACTCTGATCTTTTTCTTTTCCGCAAAATTCCTTCCTAAGGAGGCCAGATGAGTCATGCCTACAAATGATAAACTCTCAGTAAACAGGTTTTTCATGACTTTGTTTACTTCCCAACCTGATTCTGGTATAACATCATGTGATAGATAAAAGACCCTCAAACATTCCTTTCAGCTGATTCCTGGTCTTTTGGACAAAATCTAACTCTTTCAGCCAGTGGTCAACTAATGAATCCCTAAATCCACCTATGATCTGTAAGCCCCCACTTTGAGATGTCCCGCCTTTTTGGGCCAAACCAATGTATGCCTCCCATGTATTGATTTATGACTTTACCTGTAACCCCTGTCTCTCTGAAATGTATAAAACCAAACTGTAACCCAGCCACACCAAGTCCACTGCTCAAGACCTCTTGGGCGTGGCTCCGGGTCATGGTCCTCAAATTTGGCTCAGAATAAATCTCTTTAAAATTATTTTACAGAGTTTGGTCTTTTTTCCGCTGACAAATGTGAAATGTGCTCACCAAATAATTCATTTAGTGTTAACTCGTCTCTCTTGGCCCCCATTCAACCATTTGATCATTCATTTGATCAACAAACATTTATATTTCTAGACATAAATCTTTCCAAAATTTCAGACCTATATATTCAATTATCAACTCAGCAACTCTACAGAGATGACCCACAGCCTTCTGGAATCCAAGATACCTAAAATTGAATTTATAATCCTCTGCCCCCACACAGCATCCAGGCCAAGTCACACACAATCTGTTCCGTCTGCTCTATTGAGATCAAAGAGCAGTACCCATGCCACCTCCGTAGTGAATCTGGTAATGTCCTCTTTTTCACTTCTCCCCTCTTCTTCCTCAATCCCGCACAACGATTTAATTATTCAGCACTATTGATTGTACTGCAGAAATATCTGTAATATATTACTCTTTTTCTTTACCTCCACTGCTGTCACTTCTGTGCAGTTTTGTTGCATAAAATAAAAAATAGACAATGTCGTTAATACTAAATGTAATGTATTAAGCATCTATATGGTGTCCTGATAACATACCGGTTTCTTTATACATTTTATCTCATTCAACACTCACAGGAATCCCTCGAAGGAAGGCATTTCGAACAAAATATTCCTTTAAATGAGGAAACTGAGTTGTAGAAAGTTGAACCGCCTAAGTTTTCACAACTAGTAAGCAGCAAAGTAGGATTTTAAAGTGAATATCTGTCACTCCAAAGTCTAATGTCTTTTACTAGATGTTGTCTTCCAGTGAAGAAAACACTAGTTTTGGTTTAAAACATTCATTAGTTTACTCAGCAGATGCACTGAGCATGCATGTGTGCTGAGCTTTGTGTAGGCTCTGATGATACCATGATGGCTGGGTTCCTATTAATAGAAGAACTCCTGGGATCATCAGGATTGGGTAGGCTGTGCTGCTACCACAAACATCTTGAACATCTCAGTTGCTTCAAAAACACAAGTTTTGTTGTTCACGCACACCACTTGCTTATTGATAGCTGGCTGGGGGACCTCTCCTCTGTGTCAGTCATATCCTTACCCCAGGCCCCAGGAAGATGGAACAGCCACTTTCTGGAACATTGCTGGTGACCTTGACAGTGAGGTCATAGTTTGGTGAAGCAAGTTCTGGCTCTTAAGCTTTTAACCAGAAAAGTGTTGTCATCTGGTTAGAAGCTCATACTTCATTGGCCAAAGAAAGTCACATGGCCACAGGCAGAAACATCTTGGCTAGGGCAATAAATATTGTTGAACAGTGGTATAGCTACACAGGTAGCCAAGGCATAAATATTTAAAAGTTAATCACACTCATAATATTGGGAAAGGAAGTATTAGTCTCCTCTCCCTTCATCAGAAATGTCCCAAAGAAGACAATCTTATTGATCAGAGTTCAAGGCACTTCTTATTGCCCCCAGGTAACCAGACCTGGATAGAGCCAGGTCTTAGGAAGGAAGTTTGATATTATAGAATTGACAAATCAAGGTGCCACCTTCTTTAGTGCCTGACCACTTCTTTTTTTCTTTGCTTTGATCTTTCTTTCCTGTGGTCTCTATGATGGGGATAATAGGCTACATTTAGACTTCAATGGAAAGGAAGAAATAGGAGGCCTTATTTTGGCCTTGAGCCAAACTCATTTCTTCAATCCAGCTTTTAAGGGGGCTCAGGATCCAGTGTGGACACTCTGAGCTAATAGCAGTACCTTATTTCCCATTTGGCTACAGTTCCTTGAGAATATTTCCTTCAGAATCCCATTGGGGGAAGCATTGATCAGTAGAATTCAATTTTTCTTTTTTGGATCCTTGCCTTAATACCATCAAATTCCCATCAATATTCATGAAACCTGCCGATGGAGACATATACACATTTTATGGATCACAGAGGAAAACAAAATGACGAATATATTCTGCAGGTAGGAAAGTCAGGAAGGGATAAGTTCCTCAGGTCTTGAAAAAGGAAAGTAAAGACCAGGACAGAGGAATAGTAAACACAGAGTCAAAAAGCACAGAGCACACTAGGTGAATGACATGTGAATGAGACGGATTCAGAACAAAGGCATTTTTGGTGAGGTTTGTCAAAAAATAAGGCATAAAAGACCATATTGTTAAAGACACCTAATCGTTATTCAGGAAATAAATGAATTAGTGAATGAATGACAAGTATAATGTGTATAAATTATTTACTATATATAGACATTATTTTATCTTAACAAGAACTCGATATAGTAAATTACTATTATAATTCCCATAGTGAAGATGGGAAGCTTAGGCTTAAAGATATTAAAAGAACTTCATATATCATGCATCTGTTAAGATGTCGTTGGCTGCAAGTAAAAATATTTTGAATAATGATAAAAAGTAAGGAACATTTATTATTTATTGCAAAAAGAATAATGGTGGTAATTCCTCCTCAGATTAATTTTGCAGCTCAATAATGTTATTAGGGCCCACGGCCCTTCCTACTCTTCCATTCTTGGCCTTTGTGTGTTTCTCCCTGTAGTTGCAAAAATGACGGTCACAGTTCCGGACATCACATGAAAGCATGATGATATCAGCTGACAAACAGAGAAGCTTGCATTTTGCATGTCTTTATTAGGAAAGAAATCCTACATAACTGGCCATTTTTAGGAAAATATCTCAAAAGGCTCTTTGGTGTGGCTGTGAGGGCATAGTCTACCTATAGACAGCAAAACAGAGAGAGTTACAACATTCTGTTTATTGTGCTGGATAAAATTTGGGGTTAGGGCAAGCAGCGAAGTGAGAGAAGGGAAAGTAAGCGATTAAAACAGAAAGGAGCAGTGAGTTGAGCCACTCTGAGGAGGCCAGCATTTGATTGCAAGTCTGGGCAATTTAAAGGAATTTTTTGAGAAGGATCTTTTAATGTTAAAATGTAAGGTGTCCCTGTAGTGTATATTCTCCCCCTTTTCCTGATTCCTTTATCAAGGCTGAAGCATACACAAAGTCCAGGTGTTTGTTTTGGAAAGAAAGTTAAGAAAAGGGACTGTATTCCCTGACCTTTCTTGGTATAAAGCTCCGAATTTAGGTTGATGCTGGGAAGATTTAGAGTTCATTTATTACAGGAACTTAAAGGTTAAGCCCCCGCAAATCCTCAGAAATCTTGAGGAAGACATTGGAATTTCCATAGGATATGAAAGAGGTTCTTTGAATGACTTTATTTAGTTTTCAAAGGACAGGAAGGCCTCAGATGACATATGGGTCACATACGAAAAGCTGCATTAAGTATTTCTAAATGTCAATCTTTGTCCATATTTCTGATAATTTCCTATGTATAAATTCCTATAAGAGCAATTACTGGTCAGAGGTTGGGGACATGTATAAAGCCCTTGAAATGCATTGCCAAGTGCTGTGACAGTGTTCACGTCTCTGTACCCCTGCCAACACCGGAGGGTATTGCGATGTCTTGAAAACCCTGTGTCTGAAGGTTTTATTGAAGTGCTGTGCTTTGACCCTGAGAAAGTACACATATTTTCTTCTGGAAATCTCTTTTTACCTCTAGCCTCAGTCATTATCTATAGTCTGGGTGATTGTGGTTGTGACTCCCTTCCAGGAGAAGCAGAAAAATGTATGTGGAGGAGAAAGGGAGAAACATGGGACAAATGAAGAAATCCAGGATGTTTAGTGTCTAAGAAAGGTAGAAATAACAAGTGATGGGGTCTTTAAAGAAATGAGCCCCTTTTCTTGGAAATTGAATTTCTAAAAAGCATCCTTAAGAATGAGATATATTAGTTCCAAACTTGAGGTTAGGTGCTATCCCCAGAGGACATTCTAATCCCCTCTTCCCTCCACCCCAACCTATTGCCTCCACTTCTGCAAGCACAAACCCACACACCTGTGCCACTGTTTGAAGTTGCAAAGCCATTGCTTTGTCTTATAAATGCAGATTGCATGGGCAAATTTTGTCAAAATGCATTTCTTCAGAGTGGTTTTAAGGTAGGACCCAGAGTGGCAAGGGGCTGGGTGAAGTGCTCACTTTGCACTGACCAGCACTTTCTCTATTCTAGAGGGAATCCATCTCCATCTTTTACCTTTGACTGCCTGGATTAGAGGCAGATCCATTCACAAAGAACAGAATCCAGCACAGCAACAGAGACCCAGGCTATGTATGGACACCAGGGAGAAATCTAATGAGGGACAACAGTAGGAAAAATTGCCTAATCAGGTGGTATTATGTTTTCTTTCCCCATCCACTGTTGTAGGAGTGCTTTGTGTATCCGGTAGACAGAGCAAGGCATGAAAAATGCTGCCGGGCAACAGATAACTTAGTCTTTCCACAGTGAATTTCTGTGTTAGGGTTTGGAGGTCTAAACTATCCTTCAGAGGAAATTCACCAAACTCCAACACCCAGTTTGCCGAGGCTCATTTCATCGAAATATATATGCCAATGAGGTTTGGAAATGATTAAACTTGGGATATCTGTCACTTCCAATGTAATGTCATCATTGTCATCATCATCATCATCATCATCACCTCAATTTCCGTTATAATCATAGAGGCCCAGTTGATTTACTCACAACCTTCAGTTCTGTTACTCAGTCTGCCAGTATGAACTTGCATGAGTGCAGGAACCTTGTCTGTCCACTCACCTTTGTAATCCTAGCATGCGTACGAGGTGCAAGTAGGCCCTGCACCTGACACATAGTCACCAGGTGAGCGAGTGCACACATGCATGAATGAATAGTGCAGTAACATCATCATTCCATGCAAGGTGCCTATTTTGTTTCATTTCATTTTAATTGTGTTACTTTCCTTTGCAAATACCATCCCCTCTCCCCTTCTTGCATTGGCACTCTCTCCAGTGTATTTAATGTATATCCTTCCAACTCAACTTCCATATTTATTTAGTTATCTGTGCATCCTTAAAAAAAACCTGTTATGTATATTTTAATTCCTATAAATAGCAATTGACTAAAATCTCATTTTAATTTTTTTACTTCATATTCTCCTATTACTCTATGCAAAACTGATTGGTGATTTCGACCGTGGCAGAGTTTTTCATAGTAGACTCCCATCATATTTCATGTACTATTTTCTAGTCATGGGCAGGTAGGCTGCTATCAATTCCCTGCTGTCACAAATAATGTGGGCCCAGACTTCCTCATACACGCCTCCTAGTGGACTCGAGAGGCGGCTTCTCTGCGTTACGCACTCAGGGGTGGGATGATTGCTGGGTCATGGTCTACGTGTATATTTAATTTCACTGAGTTCTGCCAGATTTTCTCCAGAACGGCACCAACAGTGCATGAATATTTCTATTTCCAACATTTAATGTTACCTACTTTTAATTTTTGCTTATCTGATGATTGCAAAATGATACTCACTGATGACTACTGAATGTGAGTGTCTATTATTGGCCTTTCAGATTCCTACTGAGTTGCCTGTTCGCATCCTTTGCTTATGTTGTATTGGTCTTATTATCTCCTTCTGGATGGTTTGTAAAAATTCTTCATATATCTAGAAATTCCTTATCAGTATCTTCTTCCAGGCTGCTCTCATTGTGACCTATGCACAGGTGACATTTAAGGAACAGATACTTTTTTTTTGTTTAGTTTTTTTTTTTTCACTCGTGGTTTATGCATGGTGAGTTTTGTTTAATAAAACCTTTTCCACCATAAGGTATATACCTTTTCAATCTGAGGCAAACATGTATTCTACTAAATTTCCTCTGTAAATTTAATACTATTGTCTTTCACAGTCTGTTTTTATTTTTTAATCCACATATATATCTGAACTTGACATATGACAAAGACAACATCACAAAACAGTGAAAGAGTAAATAGGTCATTTGGTATGTATTTTGGAAGAATAGCTTACATATGCACAAATTATAAGAAAACTAAGTCCAAGTTGATTAAAGACCTGTCTTCCTTCTGGTATATATTCTATCTTCTGCTGTAATTGTTCCATTTTTTGCCTTTTTTTTTTATTTTGACAGTGTACATTCTCTTTAGCTACCTCCTTTTCTCTATGAACTCATCTTTATATCCTAGGGGCCACCAACTACCTTGGCTAGTAATGGCACCTGGATGGAGGAACAAACCTTAGGTCCTAGATTGTTCCACTTGGTGAGTTTAGGGGGATGTAGAGCACTCTGGTTGATATCTGTGCTTGATCATTCCTTGTGCCCCTCCCAAAAGAATTTCCTAATTTCTCCCCATTCCAGGGTATCCCCCTCTGTGATACCATTGTGTATAGGGTGGTTGGGGCCATGAAAACAACTGTGTTTCACCCTGTGTTGAAGGAAGCCAGAAAATGATATGCCAGGGGCCATAGTGGAACTCAGAGTGATAGACCAGGTGTCTTCCAATAGGCCCTGACCTGCCCCACTTAAGGCCACTGTCTAACCTCGACCACCAAACCTCTCTCTCTCCAGAAACTTCACACAGATTTTTCCTAGTTTTTGAGTACCTCTCTTAAATCTGTAAGCTTCCTTTTTCTCTGGCATCATCGTAGTAGGTCGGAGAGTGTGCCAGCAGCCTGTACTCGTTGGCCATGATGTGAAGAACTGCAAGCCAGTCGGGAGTCTGTCACATTGGGCAGCTGGTGCTGGAGATTTGTGCATGTCAAGTATGATTGTGGAATATTTTATGAGCTTGTATTGTATTAAACTGTTTTATTCATATTTCACTTGCCATCTTTTAAGTTAAAAAAATTTTCAATATTTAGTCTTACTTGTTGGACACATAATTATAACAACAGGTTTGTTGAAAATCATAATGTCAAGTAAGAGTAATTTTCATGGCATTCTTTGTGCCATAATTAATCATTAATTTGTTTTTCCAGCATTCTTGTAAAAGCTGTTGGCTCTATGTTTTATTTTAGAAATGAAGAAACCATGGTAAATTGCAAGTCACACACTCAAAGCCACAATAGTTATTGGTGGCACTTCCTGAGACACATTTTTGGAGGCCTCTGTTAAAAGCTGGGTACTTCAATAACAACCTGCCAAGGGGTCTTCAGGTCCAATCCTGCAGCCATTCCTGGATCGCTTGTTCAGGCTAATGGAAGCTGTATTTAGCACTTAGCTTTCAGTAGCAAGGAGCAACCTGCTGCCAATATCACCCCCACTTAAGAAGTGTGGGGAAAAAAGGCTGAGAATGAAAACCCAGAGACCTGGCTTTCAGCCGTGATCATGTGAACACCTGGATGCATCACTCTGGTCCAGTGTCATCCTCCCTGGGCCTCAGGTTTCCATTCTGATAATGAGGGAGTTTTTGATTGGAGGCAGGAATTTAATCAATCTCCTGTCCCTGACTTCCATCCAAGAGACCTGGATTTATTTCCCTTCCAAACCAGAAAGTTTCGTTATCAAAGGTTTAGAAGGGCCTTTAGAGACAACCTAGGTAGATGCCAAAACCAGGATTCTTTTTGCCATTGTGTGAGTTTAGCAATGCTTTGGGAGCAGATATCTTTTTCAGTATATTCCTAGATTTTCCATGGAAAGGGAGGAAGAACCCTTTTGCTCCATGTTTGCTTTCTTCGGAGTAAACCTGCCCCAACTTCTTTGCCTCTCTTTTCCCCTGCCTTTACCCTTTGTAGTCACCCCACCATTTCCGAAGTCTGCTTTGCTAACGTGCACTCTGGCATAGGGCCACTGCCTACAGAAGATGCTCGTGCAATCTTGGTTTGTGATGTGCTCATTGATCCCGTGTTTGTTGCCATAATCTCTGATTGTCAACACTATCAACACCTGGGTCGGTTTTCGATTTGAAACCCAGGCCGATGTTAACCTTTTAAAAAGTCCCCCAGTTGTGGAATGAGTTTGAATTGGGTAGGAGGAGATTGGATACCATCCAGTGCTGGATGGAAGGATGAGAAGAGACAGAGGACCAAGCTGAAAGCCTGGCGCAGGCAGAGGGCCTCTGTTGGTGGCACATCAGCAGGGGATAACTAGAGAGCTCAGCATCCCACCTTTCTGGGTTATTGCTGAGCCCCCTGCTGTGGCCCAGGTGACTCTGTTCCCTGTCTGGAGGCAATTGAGAGATAAAAGGGATCTTAAAGCCATTCAGCAGACAGCCACGCCATAGGAGTATCTATTTTGACAAAATAAACTGTGGATTTGTCCTAAGAACTTAGGCAGCAGGCTCAGAGATTGCAGGCTCATCCCTGCTCTATGCTTGAAGACTTTTTCTCTCAGTAATGAGAGCACCGAGCGAGCAGGCCTTTCCCCGACAGTGCTGGCAGCAGGACAACTTGTGCCCGGGATGGATTTTTCTTCATTGATTCTAATCTTCTTCCTGACTGTCTGTCTTGGCTGCTTTGACATATTGAACACTGAATAGTCCCTGAGTAATTCTTGGACATTTGGGGATCGTTTTTATTTTTACAAGACAGTAGAATCCAATGGGGTGATTTATACATGTACTAGAAGAAGATGAAGAAAAAAATAACAAAGTGATTTCATTCTGTGAATAAACACGGACTCAATGACAATTAAAACCCACACCAAACAAAAGGTTTGCACTCAATCTTCAATAATTTCATAATTTTGTAAGGATGCACGGAATCGTGTAGAGATGAACAGGAATGGATAAAGGGCTTTCACAGCTGTGACTTCAGTCATGATTGATGAGAAAATGCTACTGAAGGGAGAAAAGGAAAATGAATATTTATTAATGGAATAGTGTCAGGGGCTTAAAACCCAAGGAGATCCATCATTTCAAATTCAAGGTTGGATGCATTCAAAACAGAAGGTTCAATACAATGGCCCCATAGCTGAGCCATCGACCAGAAAAATTCACAGGCACCACTGATGTTTGGACCATGGGGGACTTTCTGGGGATGTTATTCCCATTTCAGCCTCCATTAACATCACCCGAACAGGGCACCGTTACATGAGTTATCACTCCAAGAATGCTATGACAGCAATTGCCTCACACATTAGAACACCCAGAGCTTTGTGGTCTGGTCATCCATCCAGAAATTAATATATCATGTCAGCACATGTCCTCTGTATACGGTAGTTATGGTCTCTGTGCCAACAGCTTGGGAATTATTAGTAAGATTTCTTCTATCATGACTTCATCAGCTCTCCCTTGAACTTTATAAAGGCACTGTTTAGCACATCTTCAAATCTCCCTTCGGTGTGCTTCCTCTCTTTAGGTTGGTCAATTAGTTAAGACCCGGAAAAGGCAGTTTCCTTTTGGTGAAATGTTACTCACCTGACCTTAACATCTTAAAATGAAATTAAAATTGGAAATTTCATGAAGGCATTGTTGATCTCTTTTATGATAGTATTATTTCTCCATGTAAGCAACTTGTTCAGATAATTGACAATAGTGATATTGTAGCTTACTGTTTTGACAGGGAAGGACAAATTGACTGATGGCACTTAACTGCCTAATTTATCGTAAGGGGTTGAAGTCATACCGGAAGTTTTAATGTATAGATTTCAACTTATGGGTGGTCCCCAACATCACCCCTCTCCATGTAACCATATGCACACAGTGATTTTATTTTAGAATATGGCAGTAGTTGCTTATTCATCCTATAAATCCAAGTACACTAAGTTTTTGAAATCACATCCCAGGTAGACGGTCAGGGTCTTTAGATTGTCACATCCATGTTTTTCCCAGATGTGGCTAATTCTAGGTGGCAAATCTTGGGTTGCTGGAGCTTGCTCTTACTGGGTTTGTTGTGTATGTTATGCTGGAAGAAAAGTTGCTATTCTATTAGACAGTGTGTTTCAATTTATTGTAAACCATTGATTCTATCAAATCCTGAGCAATAGATGTGGATGAGTTATCTCTGTTGGCCATCTTTGGGAGAAGGCCAAGAGAGTATGAATTGTGTTGTTATTCCTCTGTGTCATGTATATTTTCCACCTCCCAAATAGACTGAGCAGTTTGATCCTTAGGAAAAGGCTGGACCTAAAGTAGTTACCCAGCAAATATTTGATCTGTTAACTAATTAATACAATTTGTTACTTGGACAAAAAGAAATTCCAGAATTATATTCTGCCTGGAAAGGAAGATTCAGACCCACTGATAATTATGCAGCAGTTGTTAGAAGATATGTGTTCAGGCAGGCTGCAGATCTCAGAGAATATTGTTGATAAAGCCTCGGAGTTGAACAAAAAGATGAATGCTCTCTACAAAGAGTTGTCCGGGATGGCTACAAATAAGGTTTTGGGCAAGTGAGGAAGAATGATGAGAGATAAGGCTAGAAAAGAGTAGTTACGGGTAGGACCCAGAGGATCTTGGTGATGTCTGGATAAAGCCTTTCAATTGTTTCCTAGCATCAAGAATGAATGAATGAAGCATCAAGAATCTTTTAGACAAATTAAGCAGATAATGCCCGATCCAATTAGGATTTGAGGGAGATTTAACACAGAATATGGACGGTCACAATGATGGAAGAAAAAAGAAAAAGAAAAATCACAGAAGACAAATAGCCATAAACTAAAAGAATAGTCATAGTGTTATGAACTGAATTTTGTCTCCCCAAAATTTGTACATTGAAGGCCTAACCTCCAGTACGTCAGAATGGGACTGTATTTGGAGATGGGGCCTTTAAATGGTAATTGAGTTAAAGTAAAGTTGTTAGGTGCCCACCCCAATGCAATCAGACTGATGTCTTTATAAAAGAGGAGGTTAGGACAGAAGAGGCACACCAGGGATGTGCACGCACAGAGAAAGGGCCACGGGGGCCCAGCGAGAAGGTGGCCATCGGCAAGCCTGAGAAGGGAGGCCTCGGGGGAGGCCCCTGTTGATCTTGGACTTCTTGAGCTATGAGAAAATAGATGTCTGCTGTTTAAACTTCCCAGCCTGGTATTTTGTTGTGGTAGCTGTATTTGGCACTGTTCTCCAGAGAAACAAAACAACAGGATACACATACACACGCACACACACAAATATATCTAAAAATATGTATGTATATATATTTATAACAATATATATTTATAAATAACCAAATATACATATTTATAACCAAATATATATAGAGAGATTTGTTACAAGAAACTGGCTCATGTGATCGTGTAGGGCGAGAAGTCATGAGATCTGGAGTCAGCAAGCTGATGACCCGGGGGAGCTGCTGGTGTAGCTCCAGTCCAAAGGCTGGCAGACTTAAGACTCAAGAAGAACCAGTGTTTCAGTTCAAGTTTAAAGGCAGGAAAAGACTCAGGTCTCAGCTCAGCAGTCAGGCAGGAGGAGTTCCCTCTTACTCTTGGGAGGGTCGGCCTTTCTGTTGAATGAGCCCCTCCCTGCATTGGGGAGGGCAATCTGCTTTACTCAGCCTACCAATTCAACATTAACCTCATCCAAAAACATCCCACAGACACACAAAGAATGATGTTTGATCAAATATCTGGGCACCCCACAGCCCACTCAAGTTGACACATAAAATTAACCATCACAGCAGCCCCAGCAAACTAATATGAATAGCGATACCAAATAGGGTGCATAAGAAGAGATGAATTTGAGAAATGTTTTAAGTGGAATCATAAAGACTTGGTGACTGATCAGCTGTGAAGTGTGAAGAAGAGTTTTGAGACAATAATATCTTCAATATTCCTACCCTGGATAATGGAGTGAGTAATGTGCTGGTGAAACACAACAGACACACATACACACACACACACACACACACACACACTCACACGCACTTACACGCACATGCCACCATTGTTAGATATGAGCAGTTAAGGGGTAAACTGAACTTTAATCACTTACCCAGAGTTTATCATTCTTTGTAGCTATTTGGAGCATAGCCATGAAACTGTAAAGATATATACAAATTAAGCAATAAAGATAAAGATAATGCATTAAATTCATAGGGGAGAACTTGAAACCTTTAATCAGAGTCTTTTAACTCATTTTACATAGATTTCCTCTTTTTTTTTTTTTTTCTCCCTCAAGCCCACAGTGGATGAGAAACAATACATTAAAAGAGGATATGCATATACATATATGTTGTTTCACATACAGGAGACAGTTCTAATCAAGCTGGTTAACCACATATAGAAATGCTGATCAAAAGCCTAGTTTTGGGAGAAGAGAGAGCAAATCTGTACAAAATGGATACACGAACTTAAAAGCACAAAGATTTGAGGCTATTTTCATTGTGAACAAAAAGATACACAATCCATAGTCTTGAGGACATCGGTGTTTGGTAGCTGAGTCATCAGCAAAATGTTATATACCTACTAATAGATCCACTATCTCGTTAGGCAGGGAAATAATGGATAGGTTTTAGAAACCATGAAAATATAAAAGAATTTTGCAGTAAAACCTAAATGTGATCGATGGTGGTATTACAGCCATTGGCAGGCCAGTTGAAACGTCATCTGGAGCTCCCTTATGATTGGATGAGGGGGCCAGAGTGGGAGCACTGGGATACAAGAGAGGCCTCTCCATGTCCTGGGGCTGCAGACCTCGTGCTGGCCCTGCCACGCGGGTGTGGGTCTGGGGACGTCTGCCCTGAGTGGTACTGCCGCACTGGTAATTCTGCTCTTTCACAGTTCCCCATGCCTCCCGACACCGTGGTTCTTTGGCTGGTAGAGGTAGGGGGTTTAATGAGCCTCAACAAAGAGAAAAGCATGGGGGAAATAGAACACACCTGTCCTAAAAAAACTTTGTCTTTCCTTGTTACTTCAAAAGGTGCAACTTCACATTCAGTCCAATTGCTTTTCAGGTGGTCTCTTGGGTGGAATGAATTGTTTGGTGAAAGGGTGGGCACTTGATTGTCAAGAGATTGATGGCCTGGTTTCAAGGAGCCTTTGGCATTCTGATGTGAAAGGAGCTGCTTCCTCTTTGCTCTTTAATCCATTAGTACAATTGCAAGTGAAAACTCACAAAGAATCACATTACAAGCCATTTTTTTTTTTTTTGGTAGAACTCACATGTGATACGGGGAGGCTGGGTCCCTGTAAGATGCTGACTCAGCGTTTTGTGGAATGATTCTATCCTGTGATTGAAGGCCTGTGTATATGAGGAACAGGGAAGGGAGGTAGGGGAGTGGTGAGCAGATATAAATTCACAGTGAGCAATTTGTATAGTTACTAGAAAAGGCAATAGCAATTTTGAAAGTATTTGTCTCAGCAACATAAGTAGCTACATACACGCATACACATATTCATGAAAGTATTTACCACGTGACTGAGGTTGGAAGCATATACTGCCCAAGCTGACCCTTCAGGTGGCTGCAGCCCTGGCCAACCTTGATTGCAGCCTTGTGAGAGACTCTGAGATGAAAGATCCAGCTCCGCAACATCCTGACCCAGAAGCAATTGTGAGATCATAAATGTGTATTGTTTTAAGCTGCTAAATTATGACATAATTTGTTACACAGCAATAGATAACTAATATACCACCTTTGCACAAGTAAAAGTTTTGGATAAACATAATTTAAGTTCAGGGTTAAGTCAATTACAGCAAAGAGATTTTTGCTGATACTGGGGATATTCATATTCACATTACCCTGTCCTCCATCCCTCCCCGCGACCCAGGAGTGTGCATGGCCCGTAACTGGTTGCTGTGCCAAATCTTAGTTTACTCAAGCAGAAGAAGAGAAGCAGTGGTCCAAATTTTTGATTTCAAAGACTGCTTTGATTATACATTAATCTTAAACCCATTTTGGGGGGTAAGAAATTAGGCTTAAGCATTCGCAGTAAATGGTACCCAAAGCCAATAGAGAATCATTGAAGACATACTTATCAGCCCATTTAGAAATACCAGGTTAAATAAACCATTAATATGAACGAGCCCTATGATGACAAAAAAAATGTAAGCAAAAGCAGAACAGCTCCTCTTTAGAGGACCTTTTTTTCCCACACGCAAATATAATGAGTACTTCTTCGCACTTTTCCTGCTCGGGGCTTCGGACGGTCAGTGATCCTGAGGCTGTGGTAAGAGCCACACTGTTTATTTATTATCTTTAGACTCAGATGGCAATCCCAGGCCTCTGAGCAGTGGGAAAATGACCACGTACATCTGGCCAGAAAACGACTCTCATGCTACCACGAGGCTGGCTGGCTCTGGCACCTGCTGTTTTTAGAGTATGAATGATGTTCTTTATCCTCCTTGAGGGTGAGAAGACTGACATCCTACTCAGTCTAGAAAACTTAGTCTAGACTAGCATGGTCCCATAGAAATACAATGCCAGCCCAGCCACAAATACTAACCCCATATGTAATTTTAAATTTTCTACTAGCCACATAAAAAAACAAAAAAAAAGTTGAAGTTAATAACAATATATTCTATTTAACCCAATATATCTAATTTTTTATCATTCTAATATGCAATTGACATAAAATCATTAATGAGACAGTTTACGTTCTTTTTTCATACTAAATCTTCAAAATCCAGCATGTATTTTGTTGCACTGGCCACGCATCTTACTTCACACTACCTACGTTTCAAGTGCTCAGTAGCCATGTGTAGCAGCAGCTACTGCACCGGTGGAAGCAGGTTTAGAATGGAGTCAGGTTTAGAATGTGTGCAGAGCAGCTGCTGCCTCTCAGCCTGCTCAGCCCCCAGCTTCGTGCCCCTCTGCAGCCCCCCAGAGGACTGACTGCCACGTTTTTTCTGCCCCACGACCTTCCTGCTCTGTGACCTTCCTCCTCTATCAGCCCTCTCAGCTTCCTTACTTCCTTGTGCTGTACAATCCAGCTACACTTGTGGATGATATTCAGCAGCCGGTTCTTGGGATGCTCCTCTAAAGCTCTTTTTTGAAATAGGAAACTAATAGGGCAGACACTATGCAGCATGCAGACTGTTTGTCAACTGTCCATCACGTCTGCCATCTCCCTCCTGCCAATTGAGGTATCTATGTTACTGCCGCTCCCCCCCAAAAAATCTTATTTTAATTATAATCCAATCAGAAGATGCATCCATTATGTAAAGTGCTTTGGCACGTTCTAAGGATTTGATTTTTGCACAAATAGTAATGCAAACATTGCAGAGAGGAAAGGGCTCGATCGTTTCTTTCTTAATTCAGTCTTTTGAAAAATACATACTGAGTACTCCCTCCGTGGAGGCATCTGTTGGGTGGGGGCACAGAGATCTACAGGCCTCAAGAAACTCATGGCCTGAACAGGGCAATCAGCTGTGAACAGATGCACAGTGTGGCCATGTGCCTCTAAGGGGCTCTGCTTGGGGTGAGGGGGAGACATCTCAGAGGAGATGAGGCTGCACTAGGTCTGGATAGGATTTTGATGCGTCACTATGGAAGGGAAGGGAGCAGTGGGAGGTAATTCAAACAGATACTGGCCTGATTTGATGACACAAAAAAGTAAAACTATATATTGAAAATTTCTGCAAGAATATATCTTTTTGACAGGCTGATCTGGAGAGGGGGTTGAGGCCCCTGTGGGTAGTGAGGATGCACAAGTAGGTCAAGCTGGATTGTGGTAGGATTTTCACGCTGGGCTGAGGAGACTGCATCTTATTTTCTGGGCTGGGTGGAGCCACGGAAGAGTCTAAGCAGGGCTGTGAGAGGATCATAGCTGTGGTTTGGGGGGAAGGACTTGACGTGTGTGTGCATTTGTGCATGACAATCTGGAGTTGAGGGAGGGCTCTGGATACTTTGCCTCTTGTGGGAACAAACAATATTAAAGTAATGGGTTTATGCATTTTTTGACCTTTAAAAAATGGTATTTTCAGCAAACTTCCTCCTCCCCACCTCACCCTTGTTAAATATTTCATCTCAACTGGAAAATACCCACAACAATGATTTTTTTTTATGGTTTTAGCCTTTCAGTAATAAACCAAAACAAACAGTGGGGAGCTTAAAAAGCCTTTCAGCTGAAAAAGATGAAAGCAGATGCCTCTGGTTTAGATTATTGTTAGAAAGCGCACGAGTCGGTTTCTTCTGGAAATCCTGTGAGGGGCAGAGAGCTGGAGGGACCCATGCCATGTCCACCTCACCCCTGACCTGATATTTTGGTAGCATTTCTCACTTGCCCAGGGTTTATATGTATGTCTCAGAATCTCATTGTCTGAAGTGGGTCCTGCTTTTCTTCCCAATAGCCAGGACTCTCTGGTTTCTCAACCTGCAGGGAAAGCCCCAGTGAGAGGATGAAGCCATGGGCACTCACCTTTCACAAAACCATTGAAAAAACAATGCCTTTATGGCTTAATGCCCTCAGTGCAGTACCAAAGGTGCTTTGAGGCTGGAGGGCCTGGTTTCTTAATGTAGCTCTTTGTCTAGGCCACCGACTTAAGGTGCATTTGTCACTATGACCATGAATTATCCAGAGCTCCAGTTAATAGCAATGAGCAAACACACTCTGTGCCTGTCTACACCATTTCTTTCCATAAGCTTTTGCTCACTTCATTCCTCCCACTTGGAATAGCCTGCCAACATCTGGTCAGACATTTGTTCAGCAAACATTTAGTGAGAACCTACTGTGTGCCAGAGCCCAAAGATTCAGAGATGAATAAAATGGAACCTTTCAGGAGCTCACGGGCCACACGAGTGTTAAAATATCATCTGTTAAGTGCTGTGATTGGCGTCGTCTTCCATGCTGCAGGGACATCCAGCCCAACCTGTAAGGCCAGAAGAGAGTACATCTTCTTTTCAATCCGGTTAATGATCTAGATGTTAACTGATATGGGTCTGAACGTTTGTGCCATCCCCAAGTTCATGTGTTGAAACCTAACCCCGAAGGAGATGGTGTTAAGAGGTGGGACCTTTAGCAGACGATTAGTTATGGAGGCTCCACCCTCATGGGTGGCATTAGCACCCTATGAAAGAGGTCTGGAGGACCTGTGCCATCCTTATGCCATGTGAGGACACATGGCAGGTGCCATCTATGAGGAACAGGTTCTTGCTGGGCACTGAATCAACTGCCACCTGGATCTTGGACTTTCCACCCTCCAGAACTGTGAGTGACAAATTTATGTTGTTTATAAATTACCCAGTCTAAAGTATTTTTGTTACAACAGCCCCAACAGACTAAGAAAATCACTTCCTTCAAGATGCCCACTTTCTGGACGCCCCACCCCCCCAGATGGAGCTTCCTTTCCCAGAGCTTTGCCACTTGTTCCTCACGTGCTTTTTGTGATTACGTTTACTTTTCAGGCTCTTACTTCTTTATTGGAGAAAACAATTAAATTAATGGGGTTACATATATTAAAAAAGAATAATGTCAACAAAACTCCTTATCCCCCAAAGCCTTGTTAAATACTCTATCTCAGTCGGATAGCACCTGCTGCCACCGGGAAGAAGGGGCCATAGGGATTGGGGTAGGCTAAGTGAGCTCCTTCCTTCGTGCTAGACAATAACCACATCTTAAGCATCTATGTGTTTTATGGTACTTAAAATGTGAACAAAACAAAGCACAGTCCTTCCCCTTGTGAAGCTTACATTGTCATAGTATAAGCCAATGGATAAAAATCAAAAACAAAACAAATCCACCTGGTGAGAAGTACTGTGAACCAAAGTAATGAAAAGTAAAGCTTTGGGGGAGGTGGGCTTGCGATTTGTCTTCTTTCATACTGTGCTCATTTTCATAAGCATCCACATTGGCCACCTCCCTGGCTTGCAGGGAAGATTCGTTGCTGATGGATGTGACACAGGCTGGCGGGAGTGGCTCTGAATCACACAGGGAGCTGTGATGGGGGTGGGCAGCTGTGCAGGCTGGGAGCTGCACCCAGAGAGGAGCTGAGTTGGCCTCAATTCTCAAGGATGTCCGGAAGCAGTTGCCTGGGACTCCAGGGCCCCGAGTGGGTCTCCTGGGGCACCTGCCTCACCTCCTTGGACTGGACCCCTTTCTATAGTGGGTGATGGGGCATTTCCATGCCCCTCCTGTCCTTCTTCCCTTTCCTTATAATACAGCACCCCATGGCCGAGCTTGGGGCCATTGGAGACTCCAGCCAGGAAGAGTGGGAGAAGTCAGCTTTAATTAATTTCTGCCAACTTCCTAAAGAGGTGCAAACGATACTTTGAACGAGGGGTTGTTTGGGTGCTGGGGAGAGGAAGATGCGATGCAGAGTGATGAAACCACACCTGACCATCCCCAAGACGACCAGAGCCTGGTTTCCATTGGGTTTCTCTCTCTTTCTCAGAGTGAAGGACCGAAGGGCCAGGTGGGCTGCCTTGGCTAGTGAGGACTGTCTGCCACGTGCTTGGCGGGGCTCGTGTAGACACCCACTGGAATAACTTACCACGTTGAATCAGTCTCTGAACCTGTGCATCTGGCAGGAGAAATTTTTGAAGTTTTTTTAAAGTGAGGCTCAAAATGTCCTTTGTCCTTTTTCATAGAGCTCAAACAGCTTAGCAGAAAAGTGAGAAGCTTGAGGAAATACAAGTATTTGAAGAGATGGCCCACAGTTGGAGGCTGCAAGAGAGCAAGACACTGTCCCGTGGTGTGTGCTCAGACCCTCTGGGCTCCTCTCAGGGACCCCAGCCAGAGCTTTCTGGACCAGGACCAGAGGGAGTGGCCTGCCCAGCTGGAGCAGCAGTTGGCCTTTATTGTGTGTTACGTGTGAGACGTGTGCAGTGAACTGTCCGACAACCAACCAACACTCTTTAATTGGCACCTGCTGGGTGGCCTTCCCATGCAAGATTGCCCAGGCCTGCGCCAGCCTAACAGGAGTGGAGCGATAGGGAAGGAGACAGTGATGAAGGCAATGAGCACTGCAGGGCTTGCTGGAGGCCATGAACTTGCAGCTGGCCCTGGGCGGTGGTCCTCACCCATGGGGGTGAAATACGCTTGTTAGAACAAATTCCTCAGTCCTACCCTGGAGATTCTAATTTACTGAGTTTCGCTTGGGGATCCAGAAATCTGACTTTTGGCAAGCATGCTAGGTCAATGTACTGTAAGTGACCCGAGTTTGAGAAGCCCTGCCTTCAGGCAACTCAGCCCAGCCTTTGATTAGAGTAAATGATAGTCCTGGAAGCAGGGCTGCTGCGATCAGCTTTTTCCAAAGCCTAGCATTGCTCTGGGCCTGATGTAGCTACTCTGCCCCTAACTTCTTGCACCTCAGATCACCCAGTAGCTCACAGTCAGCTTTTGCAAAAGAAGCCTCTGAAAGGTGTGCTGTCCTACTGATGCCAAAGAGTCAAGGTCACAGACAAAGGAGACAGTGTGCATGTGGGGCTATTTACTGAAATACCACAACTATCATTACTCCTATTACCAATATTTAAAATTGCGATCATTTATTGAGAGCTGCTCTGTGTCACGCACTCTTCTAAGTCCTTTGTTTCACTGACTTATTTAATTCCAGCAATGAATCGTTGAGGTCTGAGCTATCATTATCTTCACTTTACAGATGAGGAAACTGAGGAAGAAGGAGGTGCAGTAGCTTTCCTGGAGTTTCACAACTGACAGATGAACAGGTCCCGACTAAAGAACCCCGGCATGTGGGCCTCCTGGGGCGTGGGAATGAACTGAAACGAGAGGATAGTTTCCATTTCTGGGCTTCCGTTTTCTTGCCTGTAAAATAGGGTTTTGGAAGATATGGCCACTGGGCAGGCTGCCTTTGTGGGTGTGTGACCTGTGCAGTCAAAGAGGGCCGGTGGTCAGAGGGGTCCCGGGCTTGGTTGTATACCCTGCTGTTGCCATCATGAAATAAACTGCTAATAACGATAAACAAAGGAGCCCTGCATTTTCATTTTCCCCTGGACCCTGCAAAATAGGAAGCTGATATTATCTCCTAAGGACCCTTCCTTTTGTTACATTGTGTATGTATGCAATTGACCCTCCATATCTGTGAGTTCTACAACCATGGATTCAATCAACTGTGGATCAAAAATATTTGGAAAAAAAATTGCAACTGTACTGAACACGTACAGGCTTTGTTCTCATCATTATTCCCTAAACAATGCAGTGTAACAACTATTTACATAGCATTTACATTGTATTAGGTATCATAAGTAATCTAGAGATGATTTAAAGTCTACCGGGAGGATGTGCGTTGGTTGTATGCAAATACTACACCATTTCATATCCAAGACATGAGCAACCTCATATTTTGGTATCCGAGGGAGTTCCTGGAACCAATCCCTGAGGATACCAAGGGACAACTGTATATGTGTGTGTGTGCATGTGTGTATTTTTTACTCAACTCTCTTATGGATGCAATTCCCTGTGCATCCTTGGCCATGGAATTGCCTTCTGCTCGGGGAAGGAGCAGCGGGCTGACCTGAGCTTCACGGTGAGTGGTTTCTGGGCTAGCCATGAGTGCCCATGGTGTGTCAGTAGAGACGTATGGCAGGCACCTTGCAGAGCAAACAGGTGGAGAGTTCTCCAGTGGCTAAGGGTAGGGCACCCACAGCCTCCAGGCAACGTCGGGTGTGTGTGACTTTTAGCACTAAGTGGCCCATCTACAATGTAAGTAGGTACACACATCTAGAGTATGTCTGCTCTCCTCTGTGCAGAAGATGGTTGAGGATTCAGGAAGAAGTCGAGGTTAATAAGTTCAGTTCTCCAGAGAGGCTTCTCGGGCTTTTGCTGACCACCCCTCACCATCCTTTGGAGCCAGTCCCCACCCCTACTCACTCACCAGCAGTCCCACCCCCACCACTCCCTGTCCCAGGAGTTTGTGCCTATGTGTGGTGCTTTAGAACAAGCTTTGCAAAACCTTGGTTTCTTCCTGACAATAGTGAATGTTACCATACACACAGTTTACAATTTGCTACACTCACCATCTAAAAGGCTTGGCTGAGGAGTGAAGGAAAGAGATGTTTATTGAGGGCTTATCATGTGGCCACCTTACTTTCGTCTCCTTACCTCTTCTTCAGAGCAAAGTCTTAGTCCCACTTACCTTCTAAGGAAAAAAAAAATTAAAAGAGTGCTTAATGGGGCTAATGACTTAGATTCATGTCAGCACCGAAACAAAATATTCAGACACAGATGATCTACTCAAAATGTAGGATAAAAGGTTCATTCTTCACACCTTGATGTTTATAGATAGAGCAAAGATAAGCCATGAGGGGTGTGTGTGTGTGTGTGTGTGTGTGTGTGTGTGAGAGAGAGAGAGAGAGAGAGAGAGAGAGAGAGAGAGAGAGAGAAAGAAAGAACTGGGAGTGCCAAGAGAGATCAGTTCTTTTGCCCTGAGACATTTTCCTCACACTTTCCTCGCCCTCTCCTTCTACCTCTGAGACCTTTTACAAATTATTTTTTTGAATATCCTCCCTTCATCTAAGCCTGGACATGGCTTCCTCCAGAAACCTGCCTGGAACCCCTGCCTAGGTCTGGTCGGATATCTACTTTAGTGTTTCCAGAGCATGTGTACCTAGCCTAGTAATGCAGTCGTCTCACTCTGCATTGCAATTGTTTGTTTACTCACATGTAGCCCCGTTGGGCTGTGATCTCCAGAAGGGCCGGCAGCAGGACTATCTTGTTCGCTGTTGCAGCCTCAGAGAGGAGTAATAGATGCTTGTTAAAAGAATGAATAAATAGCACGAGGAGGAGGTACAAATGGCAGCAACAGAGTCCTGGTGTCTCAGGTGTGAAGATAGGTGCCTTCCATGCCTTGCATGGAAGCAGCTCTGTCTGCAGGGCTCAGCTGGAAAAGACTTTTATAAGTCTGTACTTCTTGAACACTCACCGGGTGCCATCATGCAAAGGACTTTATTTGCATCATTCTATTAATATTTAACCTTTATGACAACTGGACTAAGTAGGTCCAGGCTAAGGCTTGATGGAAACAGTAAGTGAACCATGAGCTGAACCTTGAAGGGCTGGTTGGGCATATAAAGCAGAGACAGGCTTCCCATTCCTTGGGAGCAGATGGAGCTCTGCCCTAGAGGTGTGAAACTGGGCTCAGGCGAGTGTGTCTGTGGCTGGAGGACAATGGAGAGTGGGCAAGTGACATGTGGTCATGATGCTTATCTGCACCTGAGCCCTGTGCTCCTGGAAACAGTGTCTGTTAAGAAGTCTTCCACCCTTCTGTGTTCCAAGAAAAGCTAACCACAAGGCTCACCCTGCACTCGCGTGTTCCTAGACAAACTCGTCTCCTTTCTTCCTCATGACTTCCATGAGGCTCACGGATGACTCCCTTGTCTACCTGCCTCTATGAAACTCAATGCCCCTCTCCTTTTCTTTGATATGTTCGTCATTGATGACCACTCTTCCTATTGCAATAGACTCAATGACATCATTTCCTTAATTGTCTCATGTCGTCTTAGTCAGTTTGGGATGCTATAACAAAGCACCATGGACAGAGTGGCTTAGAAACAACAGACTTTTTTTTCTCGCAGTTCTGGAGGCTGCAAGTCTGAGCTCAGGGTGGTGAGCTCAGCATGGTTGCCATCTGGTGAGCACCCTATTTTGGGTTGCAGACTGTTGTCTTCTCGCTGTGTCCTCACATGGTGGAAAGAGAGCTAGAGAGCTCTGTGATCTCTTTTATAAAGAAACTAATCCCATTTATGAGGGTCCCACCCTTGTGAATTAATTACCTCCCAAAGCTCCTACTTCCTGATACTATCACATTGGGGGTTAGGATTTCAACATACGAATTATTGTGGGACACAAACATTCAGCCCATATTTTGTCTTGCACAGGGGCTACATCTGATGAGGGAGAGAGGGATGAGATCATGGACGGCCTCGTAAAGCCTGGGCAGGACTTTGGACGTGGCCCTGTAGGTAATGGGAAACTCATGACGGGGCTGCAGTGTTTTTAATGGTGGGATGGCAAAGTCAGACATGCGTTGTAGAAAGATCACTGTGCTTTTGTATGTTAGAAGGATTGGAGGGAGAATGAACTAAAGACATGAAATTAAATATTCTGATAAGAAAGGATGGAGCTCTCATCCAGGTCAGCGTCAGTTACTCTGGAGTGTCAAGGATGGTGTCCCCAGGACACAGCACCTGCACATGAGGCTGAGGAAGGGTTCGGGAGGGCTGCTGGCCTGCATGGACGTTCATGTCTGGGTGTTGTTATTTCACTGTCAGCCATAGAGGGAGGCATGAGCAGCACGAGGAGTAAGCAGCACGGAAAGCCACAGGCAGGCCGACTGCATGCAAAAGGGCTTGCAGGTCCTGATGGCACCACCAGAAGCAGAACTGAGAAGCAGATGCCTGCCAGGCTCCATGCACATCCTCACATGTGGAAAGGGTTGGAGGCCTACGACCCACAGGGCCTCCCTCAATCTGAGCAGGCTGTGGCTTTATGTTTTTCTAAACTCCCATCCTAGGGGCATAGATATGGTATCATTTATACCTCATCCTGGCCCAAACCGCTTCAAGGAAGGCTGCAAAGAAGATGCACAGATGGACATAAAGGCACCCGGAGAGATGCCAGGTGTAGCTCATCCTTGGCCCATCAGCAATAATCAGGCCTGAATGAAGACCTGGGCCCTGGGCCCCCTCCGCCTGTTACCTTTCAACCCACACTATGGCAAGGCAGGACAGCTGTTCCCAGGAAAGGTGCCGCACTGGACAGCAGCAGGCGATCCAGGTGCTAGTTCCTCAGGGAGGAAGGCCCCTTTGTTTCACATCTTCACAAGCCAGTGCTCAGGTCGGAGCTGTAAATTGTAGACAGCCTGGTGAAACATTCTTCTAGGATGTTCTCAAGATATTCGTGTTTTATAAAGTGTTTTTCACACATTAATACCATTTTCAGGCTTTTTTTTCCTCCTGGTCTTTGATTGCCCGAAAGCTAATGTAGATGTAAGCACTTCCCTGGGTTCTCAGTGAAAAATGGTACATTAAGGTAATTACAGCCATGATGATTCGTATTGTCCTGCCATCACGAATCTGGGTCTACAGGAAACTCTCCACACAGAGTCCGGAGTTAATCTCCTTTCTCTGAAAGTGGCATCTCCCTCTGCTTGGTGGCTGCCCCGGAACCTCCCCTAGGCCAGCACCTTCAGGATGGTTCACACGCTGGGGGCCTCCCGGTCACTTCTGCCCCTGGTTCTAGGCCTGTAGATCCAACTGTTCACTGCGTGTCACCCCTGAATTTTAAATAGAAACCACAAACCCCACATGTCTCAGCATGGAATTACTCATCTACTCTCCTCATTCCTCTCCCTGCAAAATCATTCAAATTCAGATGGTAAGCATCTGAGACAGATTTCTAGAGAAAGTGATGCTAAACTTAAAGAATGAACAGGTGTTAGCCAGGCAAACCGCAGAGTGTGATTGGGCCTGGGAGAAGGCCAGGAGTTTGGCAAATGGCTTCTTCCTGGGTCTTGGGTGGGAGATCAAGACAGGCAGCTAGAGCATCCAAGATCTCTTCCTACTCCAAGAATTGACATACAACAGACAGTATGCTACACTGAGATGTTGTATGTGCTCTCACATTTTGTGCCTCTTCCTCTTCCCTTTTTCATGTATTTTCATTCTTAAATGGAAGCTTGTGATAAAAATCGGAAAGTCTTGGCCATTTACGAACTTCATAATTTTGAAACTATTCTTCCCTGTAAATACCCAGAGAATGTCAACTTTCCCAAAGTAATGCCTGTATCAGCAACCAAACCTTGCAGAGCAGCAGCAGACCCCCTAAGGAGGGGCAGGGGCTTTGTGTACCTGGGAGAGATGGAGAGGAAGGATGAGATTGAAGATGGGGAAAAAAAGTAAGATGATTTACAAAGGTCTTATTTGTATTAAGCAATTTCTTTTTCTTCTAGGACTTTGGTTTGGGATGCAGTGTATGTTGATCTAGTAGCAGCTACTCTGGAATTTATCTACCCCTCAGTGAAGGCATTTAGAGGTGGGGATGGTGAGTGGTGGCTTTGGTAAGGAAGTAAAGATTTGCGTGGGACGGAGCATTGCTTTTTACACGTGGATGAGGTATATTAATAAGGAAACGTCAGTTTTCTGTCTCTTATGTGTTCTGAAAGTGATTGAGTTCAGTGGAATGATGGCAAGTTTCCCATGCCGTCTAATCCATGCTTCCATCTTCCTGCATGATGGAGCGAGATCTCCTTTGCCTGTGCATGTTATGAACCTACACTGTTTATCTGTAACCCTGGTGCCAAGCAGCCAGGTGATTGTGGTGCAGAAGTAAAGGTTGTTGTAGAGGTTGCTGCGTGTGTGAAGGGGTTAGTTGGACATGTGTGTGCATCATGGTAAAAGTGTGAGCTGTCTTCCCATGTGAATACATTTGCAAGGTGTTTTGCAAGTGAAGACCCATTCCTTTTTAAAAATAGAATTGCTTTTCTAAGACAGAAATGCTGAGTAAGCGGAAGGATGGCTGTGAGTTTTAGAAGGAACTTTCCAGAAAATTGTGCAAGGAACTTGCTAATGGTACTGAGAGATAGAAGGGGACATGCACAGACCACGCTGTGATTTGCATTTCAATCTCTGTGGATCCCCTATCCCTGCCTATGCATATTTAAAATCCCTTTCAATATATAAATAGGATAATTCTCTCTACTCATCCCCACCAGAGTTCATTTAACAGGCACAAAAAGAATTGTGCATCCACGCCTGTCTTTTCCTACTCCCTGTTTTTACTATTTATTGGTTTCGCTCATCTTTTTTTTTTCCTCCCATGTTGCTCTCCTTAGATTAACCTTTGTCTCGGGATTGACCAGGGGGAGAAATGCCATTTCTTCTAAATAAGGCTAAGCCTGAGAGAGCGGGTCTCTAGGCTTGCTCTGCTCTTTGGCACCAAGCCAGATCTCTGAACTCCACTTTGAATAAAAAATCCTGGGCCTCAGACAATATGCGTTTTTGCAACCTTCCCGTAGTTCAGTCTCTTCCCATTAGTGATGATAATTTCCCATTTGCCCCATGTATGAAACTCCTGGGCACTTCCCAATGTCTGAATGGCACAAGTTAAAGACTTAAAGACTTGGGCTTTTTGATGGGAAGGACATTGGGCAAGTATATGAGCTGGGATCTGAAGACAGGTGCCTCTGACAATAGGTAATCAAGCTCTTCCCTCTCTGGGTAGCTTTGGTTGAGTCTAATGGTCTTGCCTCATGTTGATAATATGAATAATTCAATCATTTTGGAATCATCTTTAGAATCTCCAAAATCATGAAAATGGTATATGCAAATATAAAAAGTTTATTATACTTGAATAGCAACTGTGGAACTCAGGATTTTGGTTGCTAACCTTTTGAGCATTCACACTTTCTCTTTTTGCTTTTGTTGTTGTCACTGCTGTGTTTGCTCTTTGTTGTTTGTTTTAGGCACTAGGGATGGTGGTTAAGAGTATGAACTGCTGAGCTAAACTGCACGGGATCAAATGCTGGCTCTGCCACTGCCTAGCTGTGTGATCTGGGGCAAAGTTACTTGGCCTTTCTGTGCTGAAGTTTGTATATATGTAAACTGTGGACAGCAGTGGGCTGTTGTAAGGATTAAATGAGTTAACATGCTAACAGCATTTAGAACCATGCCTGACAGCATTAGCACCGTTAAGTGTTTGCTCCTCTTGTGGTAAGTAGCCATTGCTGTTACAGTTGACATCTGGAAGGTGTGCTGAATAGCATGTCCTGCAAGAAAATATGATAATGGCTGTTGTGTTTGCAACTAGTATCTATTAATTAAGAAACCGTCATTTGTGCTCTGTAATTATATTTATTAAACCCTAACTCCTATCATAACAATAATTAGTTCTTGCTAATTAAATTTATCAAATTCCCCCTGGATTCATATCTTAGGTAAATATTTAGTAGCCCTACACTAATTATTTTAATCAACATGGAGTGTATTTCAAATGACTACAAATAGTTCTAACTAATTAGATTGAGTACAAAATAATATCTTATGTAATAAATTTGCAGGTGCTTAAAAGAGTAGGAACGAGCCACAGGATTAATGTCTCAGCGACCACCTGACTTAGTTAGTGATTACAGAATTTTCAAAGCCCAGACATCGTAGGGGAAGTACCCCGAGAAGGGTTATTGTTTCTGTCCTGATCTGTGTTCTACTGTCAATGTTTTGAGCAAGGAGCAAGCGTCACGCATGGTTTAAAAATGTGCCATGTTATTTGAAATTGTACCCATCAACACTAGTAATTACTGCAGGAGAGAGAAGCCAGTGGTAGAAGTGGCAGCAGCAACAGCAGTAGGATGGGTCCCTGCATCAAAGAGCCTGAAGAAAGAAAGGCAGACCCTCTGAGGTTCTTCCTTCCGCAGGCTTGGTCTCCTCATCCTCAAACCATGCTTTGTCAGTTCCACCACATGCTAGGAAGTTCTCCTGCCCGCCCTGCTTCCCGCGCCTTCATCACAAAGAAAATGAATCCTTGAATTACAGCTGGCTAATTGGCATCCTGTTGCTAGGAAACTGTAAAATGAATGTATCATATTTCATCATAAAAATGCCTCTGACCCATCCCTCATTGACTGTGGCTCCCTCGTGGGGGTGATGTCCACTGCTGTCCATCTCTCCTTTCGTCTGCTCACTTCTGGGGTCGTTAGAAGACACCTGGCTCTGATTAACTGGGGTCAATCTCAGGCCACACACAAGGCTGTGTCTGGCCTGAACCGGGGTTGTACCGCCAGCTAGGGTTGGGAGAGTGGCTATGTAGGGCTGGAATAGGGGTCTCAGGATATGGTAGGATGTTGGTGGGATGTTCAGTGTACAGCTGAGTTTCAGTACTCAGGCTAGAGTTGGAATCTGGGTTTAGGCTATGGTTAAGTCTCATGAGGGAGAGATAAGAAGAAAATGATTATTAAAGTATTGGCACTTGGATCACACTATAATAAAATGTTCCACCTCAAGAAATGGTCAAGTCAAGTATCAAACAATCCATAGGGAGAACGAAATCTTTTCAAAATGCTCTCCAGTGCTTTCTTGTAAGTGACAAGTGAATTATCATAAATTAGCAGCTGGCATGGATGCCCGGGGTGTGGTGTCTGGGATCACCCCAGGATGTCCTGACCTTTCTGTTTCCATCAACTGGCACTGAAGGAGGCGGCTGCTTCCTTGCAGCCTGTTACATTCTACATTTGTAGAGGAAGTGTCTTGGGTCCACACTCATGCCTCTAGGAGAAGTGCAAATGCACTTGAGAGTAAGAGAAAATGCACAAGCGTTATCTCCCCCTCTCATTAAGCTGTCAGCCACTTTGAGTGCGGATCTATCTCTTGGTTTTGAATCTCACTTTCCCCCCTCCTGGGTCTCCTTGTAGTATTTGTGATCTCATGCAGCCACCTTTATGATAGATGAGTCATTCCTATGGCAACCACAGTCATCATGAAGCCTCTGAGTGAGCCGGCAGGAGAAAAATGCTTTCAAGAGAGCAGAACTCCTGGGGGCCACGGGAGAGTGGGGAAAAGTGAGAACATGGAGCAACTGATGGAGACAGCATCAGACCACGGGCTAGAAAGGATGAGATGACTGAGGCCCAGAAAGGAGTCTGGCTTTGCTCAATATAACACAGAGCTAGAACTCAGGACTCTTTTTGCACAGACTTGCAAAGACAGACTTGTCATCTGAAGGCAAATAGGCCATAGAATAGAATCCTTACTTGTACTTCATATGAACCCACCGGCCTGAACTTTAAGTTTTATTCAGAGAGTCCAAGACTTCAGAACCAAAATTGCGTCTGGGCCCCATGTTTTCTTTCTTTTTTTTTTTTTAAATGTCATTCTTTTCTATCTCATTTCTTCTTCAGGGGAGGTGCTCACCCGTGATGGTGGTGGCCGGGGGCCCTCCAGCGGATGAGGCAGCGCTGCAGATAGCAGCGAGAAAGCCCCCTGGAGATGGCCTTCTAAGTGAGGGGACTGGTTAATGTAACCATGCCCTTTCTGTGGTTGGCAAAACATGCATGTATTGTTTAAATAATTGTGCCTTGTGGGTGGGGCTCAGCCTTCATTTTAACTGAGAGAAGATCTTTCTGAATGGAGCTTGGATCAGGTCATATATCCATCCACATGGCGTTCATTCTTCCTTTGTGGCCACCTCAAAGTCACATTCACCTGTGCTTACCTATCTTGCCTTCTGAAGAGACGCCATTTATAGCTTCGTGCATGAAGATGCTCCCTCATCCCATCCCTGTCCAAATATGTCCAGGGATTCCTTCTTTTAAAGGACGAAATGCCTTATTTTATGTTTTGAACAATTTTTATCCCAGATTGCGACTGAAGAATAGAAGGAAAGCGCACATCCTCTGAAAGTATCCACTACAAAAGCCTCTGATGTGCATAGAAGGGAAGCATCCCAGCTGCCTCGTCTCTGTGCCTTCCACAGGAGTCTCCCGAGAAGGTGCCCTGCAGCATGCCAATTGTTCTTTTCCCTTTAATGGATTATCCAATGGAGATCCAAAGCCTGTGGCGGACTGGACAGAGAACCACAGTCCCTGAGCACACTACTCCTCAAACTGAGAAGAGTGAAACTTGAGCAGTCGCTTTGCAATCTACTGTCATGTGGCTTCTGTTCTCTAATGGCACCCACTTTTTCAGCAGCACTAAATCTAATAGATTATTTTTTCAGTCCTGAACTTCCAGCAGGATTTAATGTTTAATTAATTGACCACACAATCTTCATTCTCTTCTCTTGGCTCTCCTAATAATACATTTTCTTAGATTTTTCTCCACTGTTGGCTATATCTTAGTTGCTTCTTTTGGGCTTTCTCAAAGCTTAATACTAAATCCCCTTCTTTTTTATATTTTATCTGTTTTTAAAAATTCGATAATCATCTATGCCCGCATTGTCCAATATGGTAATTGTTAACTAAATGACTGCTGAGCACTTGCAATGTGGGTATCTGAATTTTACTACTCTAAGTTTGAAATACTGTAAGATTGAAGACTTAACACAAATAACAAAAATATGCAGTTATTTCATTAATAATTTTTATGTTGATTATATATTAAGATGATAATATTTTGGATATATTTGGTTAAATAAAATATATTATTGAAACTAATTTCACATATTTCTATCAGGCAATATTGATCTATGAAATGAATATACCCAAAGTTATCTCTAACTGAGATCTTTCCTTTGAACTATGGACAGTATAACTCATCACCAATTTAACCTTTCTGTTCGGCTCTCTGACAGGTACTCAAGCTCAACATGTCCAAAATGAAATGTGAGATGTTTCCTTTAAATCCAGTCCTATAGACTGGTCCCACCATCATTTTCATTTCCCTCTCCCTTCTCCAGAGGTCTTCCTCTTTCCAGAATTAAAGAAATGTAGACTATCCAGATAGGCAGGGCATAAACACAGCTACTAATCCTATGATTGTGCCTGCTCTGATCATATAGTTTTTATGTGGACATCTGTAGTGATGGGGAACTCATTTCCTTATAAGGAGTCTATTCCACTTATGGACAGCTTTGTTGTCAGAAAGTTTTCCAATATTCAACTAGAATTTGACTTCCTAGAATTTCTATTAATATTTTAATTCTATCTCCTGAAGCCGTATAAAATAAATATAATTCCTCTTTTACTTGTGAAGATTGTTTAATGTCTTGGCTCTGCTGGTTTTTTTCTATAAGTTAAACATCCCTTGTTCCATTGATATGGTTTCACATCCTTTCACTCATTCTCGCCTCTTATATTTCAACACAATGTAGTTTGTCTGCCTATCAAGAATGTGGATGTCAAACGGCCCACCAATTTCAATAGTCAAGTCACAGACTAGAAGGGGACACTTGTCTTGCCTTAAATTCTGTGCCTCTGCAGATAACCTTGGGCACATATCCATTTATTTGGGAGTCACATTAAACACAGATATTTGTTTGTATTAGATTCATTTTCATGTAAATGCACTATATCTTGGATATGTAATCTGACTAAGCCAAGCTTCATCCAGCCTCTGTTTTCCACGTTTATATAGTATATTTACATTTTATGGTTTTACTTGTAGTTTGGCCCATTGCACTAACAAGACTATGTAGACACACTAATTCTGATTCTTTCACTTGCTGTGAATTTGTTTTGTGTCTGAGATTAATGTCATCCAAAAATTCATTAGTAAACCTATATTTTCATGTAAATTATCAGAATGTATCATCAAAATGTATAAAGGACAGGATATAAGTGAGAAACTCTGTTGTTTTCTATAGACTTCTGTCCAAGATATGTCAGCCCATTGGTTAGCAGACCCCCCTCCCCAGGTTAAATGGTCAATCATTCAACCAGTTAGAGGTCTAAGTGACAGTACTTCCTAAATTCTTTTTCATTACCACTTTGAATATTTCCTCTGCTCTGTTCTCTATTTTTATGGGGCTCCAATTACATTTCTGTTGACCATTTGATATTGTCACATTGCTCTTGGATCTTTTGTTATTTTTATGCTCTCTCCCTTTGTATCTTTCTGTGTTTCAATTTGGATAATTTCTATTGACATTGATATATTTTCCAGCTCACTAAATTTACTCCAGTGTTGTTCTCACTCTACTGATGTGCCCACTGAAAGAATCCATTTGATATGATTTTTATTTGTAGTAGTTTTATTTTACTTTCTTATAGTTTCCATCTTTCTGTTGAAATTATGTATTTACTTATGCACATTGTCAAACATTTCTATTAGACAAGAGGTCAGCAAACTTTATTTTTGTGAAGGGCAAGATGGTAAATATTTTAGGCTTTAGGGTCTCTCTCATAACTATTCAACTCTGCCATTGCTGTGCTGAGGCCATAAATAACCATAAATGAATGGGTGTGGCCGTATTCAACAAAACTTTATTTACAAAAATAAGCATCAAGCTGTATTTGGCCTGTAGGCCATTGTTTGCTGAGTGCTCCTACAGATTCTTTAAAATATTATCTGTAGTTGTTTTAATTTCCTTGTCTGATAGTTCCAGTCATCTCTGAGTCTGGTTATATTGACTACTTCATCTCTTGATAATGGGTTATTTTCTTTGCTTTTTTTGTTTGTCTCATAATTTTTGATTGACAGTCAGAGATGGTATATTGGAGAATAAAAGGAACTGAAGTAAACACAATTTACAAAAGAAAATAGGTACATCTCTGTTAGGCGATTATATGGAGGATTTAATCAATCTGGTAAATATATCAGTTGGATTTTTTTGTAGTTGTTTTTTACCAAGGTTACCTCTAGTATAACAAGCCTTCAAAGTCCTCATGTGGTGAACTGCTTTTATCTTGTTCTTTGGGTAGGGGATGGTGCAGGAGTCTTTTTTCTCAGTGTTCCAGTTCCGCCATTACCTTTCAGTAGTTTTATTATGCACTCATCACAGAGGAAGTCTTTCTTCTCTTTTCCCTTTTTGATGATAGATGGTTGTTGCTTTTTACTTGAGGTTGGACTTATGGTATGGTGAGGCCTGGGGGTTCTCTTATGTAATGATACTTGAACTAACACATATTTCAACATTTTTCTTACTTAAAAAGGTATTATAATGATTCAAATAAGTGTTTTGAAAAATTTTCATTTATAGATACCTCATTATCCTGAATTATCAGACTGATAACTTTAAGAAAGCAAAAATAAGTAGTGATTTTTAGACTTTTTTTTAGGAATGAAATGCTGGCTTACGCTAATTATTGTTTCCTCTATAGATTATTTTAAATCACGCATAACGGATTTGATAATATTTTATGGAATCTTGCCAGAAGTTGATTTTAAGAGAACCTATCTCTAGATTTCAGAATCGACCTTCTTTCACCTAGAATAGTGTTTGCTCTTCCATAATTTTCCATATCTCCTCTACCTTCTCTGGCATTTAAAGTAGCTTATATAATCACACATTTGAACTTCCTCTTAAAGTCTCTGGGTAATTTGGCCTAAGCCTTCTTCTTTTAATGTGTATATTCTTTACTGCACAAAAATTATTGAAATTTACATTGTCAATATAAGCAAAACATTATTTTATTTATTCATCCAACAATATTTTGTTTAGTGCCTAATATGCGTCAAGTTTTAGGCTCAATGCTTGAGAAACAAACTGGAATAAAATTTAGTCCCTGCCTTCAAGAAGCTCCCAGTCCAGGTGCTAAGGCAGATGTAACCAATATTTCTGTAGTTGCATGTGTTAAAAACAATAATAGGGCAATAGCAGGTAAATTATAATGAAGGCTGGGAAAGGAGATTCAAGTTTTCAGAGAGTTGGTGATAGTCTCAAAAAATCTTTAAAAAGATACAACATTTCACTTGATACATGAGACAGGAAAGAACATTCCAGAAAATGTAAAAACACATGCAAAGCAGTGGAGGCTGAAAGTACTCTCATGTCTGCATTTGCATATCTTTCAGCAATGGTGGAATGTATTGGCAAGAGATGAGTCTGGCAAGTGGGATGGGGCCAACCTGTGAATGGGCTTTGTCCTGTAGGTGATTAGGATCAATGGAGGTATTTCAAATAGGGGGAGCACACGATCATATTTACATTTTTAAAGTGCACTTTGGCTGAGTGAGTGCCATGATTCAATGCAGCCTTATCGTTTAGGCTCTGCAGCCACAGTGCTGAGGGCCCAGGCTTTACAAGGGCCCACAAATTGTTTGGGATCTTGGTGGGGAGAGAAATATTAGCTTCATAATTGCAAAGCTGCCAAATCAAAATAGAAATTATTTTAATTAAATGCCTACAAACCATGGAATTATGTTAACTCTTTATAGCCCAATCAAACACTTAAATGGTTTCATTCAAATTTGGTAAATGTTGTGCTGAATAACAGGACCTATAAAATGCGACTTTAGTCTCCCTCTGTCCCTCCAAATTCATTCTCTGGGGTAGTTCTTCCCCTTCTCTTTAGATAAGATATAAGGAAGATCTGATGACTTCTCTACTCACTCTTTGGGAACATAAGGGCCTATGGTCCCTCCAGTCCTTCAAACAGTCTTAGTTCAATAATTAGAATGAACACTCCCATTCATAATCAGAACTACATACTTATTTAAAGGTAATAGTCTTTTCTCTGAGGAATATAAATGGACCCCTCTTGGCCAAGGAGACCCCAAAGAAACCTTAAAACTGAGTTCCCAGCTGTGACAGGGTGGGTGGTCAGACACACCTAGTTATATCCCCTCCCTTGCTAATGGCCATTAGGCTTTCTTCCCAAAAGGCTGAACAGAACCAGGCCTTTGGAAAGACTTGTTCCACTGTTGATTTCAACCAACTGCCTAATGCTGCTTCTCCCTTTTTGTGGCTTTTGCACAAGAACTGACCAGCATTCTTTCCTAATAAGGGGCTACCAACCATGGAGTAGTTCTAACCAGATGATATGTGCACAGTCAGAGTTTTCATGTCTTATGCTTCACCTTTTGGTGTCAGAGGGCCAAAAACTCCACCTTCAACTCATGATAATACTGCCATTTTTTGTACATGCAACCTACGAAGATGCATGAAGCTAAATTGCTCATGTGCATGTTTCTCCTTTCATAAGTATTCATGACTCCTCCTAAGACTTTTTAAATGTGTGTATTTGGTTACCCTACTCAGTATAATTTCCTGTTCCCATCATCCCTCACTTGAAGCACGTGTTCCTGGCTTCTGACCAGGGGCTCAGCTTTCCCACCTGCCAGAATGACTAGCCACAGGCTATGACCCTTTATGAGAAATAAAGCGCTTCTTTCCAAATTACGAACCTTGTTATTTCTCCAGTTGACATCTCCCTTGCTTTGGAACTTTTTTGGGCCATTGGCCTATGTGGACAGAAAGGTTTGCTTGACTTCTTCTGTACCGACCTCTGAGGACTTTTAATCCTTTCTCTACTCACGGACAGTCTCTGGGTCTTCCAGGATTGAAGTGGAGAAGGAGAGCAGAAGAAAAGGGGGAAACTGGAAATGTACAGCATGTTCAAAAGTTATGTAGGGGGTAACTAAGTATATAGCTTGGAAACCAATCAGAATTGAGGGTGAGAGAAAGGAAGCATTTAGAATGACTCCTGGCTTGTGTGACATGCTGTGACCTCTAAGTGGACTAGGCTCTACATTTATTCATCTAACAAATTTTAACTGCTTACTTTCAATTTGCAGCCACATGAATTAGACATTTTCAATCCTTGAACAGATCCCAGTCCATTGAGGAGAGTAGTAAACAGACAACTAAAATGTGCTGCTGTAGGGTAAGAACCACATCAACATTATGCTTTGAAAATAATGGGAGATCAAATGCACATCCCATGCAGCTGGGAGTAACGAGGAAGGGGTAGCCTCTGGGAATGCAGACTGGCCCGTCAGCTTGGCTGTCCGAGCCATGCAGGAGTCTGCTTTGGTAAGTGTTGATTGTGCTACCTGTGGGCATGTGAAAACTGGTGTTAGTTATGTGGGTCTAGGGCTAAGGAAAGGGTTTGATTGGATATAGAAGTTTAGGGGTTACCAGCATGTAGGTATAAGCAGAAGAGAATGAAGTAGGTCATCTAGGGTGAATTATAACTCTCTGGGTAATATTCATGAGGGGTGAAATGAAGGCATGAGGAATGTGTCAGAGATAAACAGAGAAGGATGCTGGAGAGGACTGGCAAGAGGGATAGGAGAACCCCAACAGAGAGGAGTTATAGAGGCCAAGGGAGAAGAACTTTCCAGGGGTGAGAGACTAATTATTACTGTAATTGCTGCCAAGAGTTCAGGTGTTGGGTAGAGGAACCACCATGGTCCTGGTCAGAGACACCTGGGTTTTCCTGCTCCTGCTTACAATCTGTGACTTGGGGCAAGCAATCTAACCATTTAGCAGTAAACCGGGTGTCTTTGTGTGCATTCTAATGTTTCATAGAGCACAGGGTGCTGATTTTTTTTTTCCAGAGGAGCCACATTTATCATTTGCACTGAAATCTACCCAAACAGCGTATCCCCAATCCCTGCTCCTTCCCTAACCTCTGTGTCTTTATTTTTAGCACCTCCTACCACATTATCTGAATCATTTGATTTCTGACTCCCCACCCTGCTTCTCTCTCTAGGTTCCCCCATGCTGCAATTCCAGGTTCCCGGAATGTGGAGCTGCACGCAGATGTTTCCATCCTGTGAGTGTGTGACTGTTTCTCAGGTGGTGTCTCTGAGCAGGTGTTCTGGTGTGTACCTCCCCTTTTCTCTCTGCTGCTGTGTTTTCTGTGCAAACACCAGATTGCACTGCTGCTTCCTTCTACCTGGAGAGAACTGAATTCATGATGATGATGGGGTAGTTCGTGGTTTTAGGCTGTTAGGGGGTACAAAGATTTTGCAGAGCAGAGTTTTAGGCTGAAAGGCCTTAGAGAATGCAATTTTGTGCTATGACTTTATCTACGTATAATCCACTGTCTCTGGCTTTTCTTCCACTGAACTGGGGTTCTACAAGAACATTTCTTTCCTCTTCTTCTTACCTGTGCACTGTGTTCCCATGTGCCTCTCCAGGTTTTTTGTAGTTGCTCACCCTCACATGAGCCTTTCCCACACGCCGGGTTCTTTATCTCCTGACAACATATGGGCTTAGAAAACAGAGTCAAAGAGTCTGTGGAATCGTTGTGCTTTACAATAATAGATTTGAGGAGCTTTGGTGAAAATATGGAGAGGCAGGGCTACCTGCTGGACATGTTTGCAGGAGCATGTACTATCCACCTGAAGGCCAATGCTGAGCAAGTTGTGGTGTCCTGCCTTTCCTCTTTCCATTTTCTCTTGGTTTGTGAACTTGTCTTACTGTGAATTTGACTGTAGCAAGGGGCCCAGTGATATGGAAGAAAACCTCCTGCCTTTAAAGAGGATGCTGCCATACCTTACCTACTGGTTTCCCTTTGCACATTCATGATTTTGTCAAGGGCTTCTCATTCCTGTTTTTGTTACGCTGATGGCAAGTGAACATCCTTTCTGTCCTTGTGTGATAAAATGAGTCGCATTCACCTGCCACTGGCCATGTCTCCATATTGGAAATAATAGTCTTCTTAAAGCTGTCCAGATGCCTATAGACAGAGCATGCTCAGGTGTATTTCTCTGAAAGTTTTAAGTAGAAACCTGGAGAGTTAGGGAGAGACCCCAGAGAGAGTAGTGGTGGAGTCAGAGGAGCCCAAGAAGAGGGGGCCCAGAGTGAGTCACTAATCAAGCAGCCTTAAATGTCACCCATATCCAGAGAAGGCAACGGACTGATGAGAGATAGGAGTGAGGGCCACCAGTGTGGAGTATAACTCACAGTCCAGGCTTTTCTTACTTTGCGTAGCAGATTGTGTTCTGAAAACTTATATGTGACTTAATTATTATTTTAGATGCTTGTGGAGGATGTTTTGTCTTTGAGAGAAGCCAGCAATACTTTTATTTAGAAAGTGAAGAGTAAGGCATGGGGGAAAAATATAACCTTTAGAAGCAGCACAGCCGAATCAAACCACAGCTTTATCACTTCATTAATTCACTTATTCAGCCATTCATTCATTCAAACATATTTATCAAGAACATTCCCTGTTCTAGGAATAATGCCAAGAATGAGGGAGATGACACTGGTGAATTTTCCATGTTAACTTGGATAATTTAGTAACTTCTCTCAGCCTCAATTTCTTATCTATAAAATACGAATGCTATTACTTACCTTGCAAGTTGTCACGAAGGTTGAAATAAGGAAACAAGTTTTGGCATATATCATTTTTTTATATTGAAGATGATAATTACGTGAGTAATATATCATATATTACATGAGTTTTTTTTTAAGTAAAGCCTACCTGTTTATAATGACTTACAATAATGTTATTCTTATCAAGGTTCCCTGAGTAAACATTTCTCTCCCACTGATAGATTAAACTTCTACTCATTCAAGATCATTAAAATGGAGATTTCAGAAATCAACTCAAGTTATAAATGGTACTGCCGTAAGTGGACTTGGCTTCTTCTCTATAGAAGAGCTCCAAAGAGCGCAGGACTGGAAGTCACCTGGCCTGGCTTAGTCTTAGCTATGCTGCTAAATAACCTGAAGTTTTTTGTTTGTTTTATCTCTCTCTGGATTTCACTTTTTCCATCTGTGAAATAGTTATATTAATAATTTCCTCACCTACTTTGTAGTGATTTCGTAGAGATTAAATGTAATAAATGTGTATTTTAATAATACAATTGCATAATTTTTTGTTTTGTTTTCTTAATTTTTGGGGAATGTATGAGAATAACTAGGAATCCCTTGGCCAATTCTGTATCTTCTTACGAATTATCCTATTTGATTACCTTTTGTAAATTTGCGCACTTAGATTTCTGTTCTGAATGATCGGCAATAATGACAGTGGATCCAAATATGAGGAAGGTAATTTGCCAAAATTTTAACTTACAAACTAGATATATGTAAAAATAAAAGTTTATATTAGGAAAAATTTTATTTTACAAAGGAGTTTGACTTTCTTAAACTAGTAGGGGCCAACAGCAGTACATTTAAAGCATGGTTTAATGTTTTAAAAATATAACTGTTGCAGAATTTGAGCTTTGCCCACATAGTAACATCAGAGCACAGGTTAATATCTAAATTTTTGGTGCAATACCCAGCTCAGTATACACGGTGATGGGACAGAGAAGTCCCCATACCTACATGAACCACTATTGAATCTGTTGCTATATGTTTAGTTTGGGACTTTGGCTTGGGCTTAGTTTTGAATGAATTCCGAAGAAACCTTTATAGTTTAGGAGGTCTAGAAAGAAAATAAGTCAAGCAGATTCTAAAATGTAATCATTCAATCTACAAGTCTGTTGTGAGCGCCTGCTATGGGGCTTGTCAGGAGCCGAACTAGGGGTGGGGGGCTCCTATGCTGTGCTGTAAAGTTTCTGTAAATGCAAAGGAGTGAGAGCTGGGTAAAACATCCCTGACAAATCACACGAGCCCATTCTCCTCCAGACATTTGCTCGATGAATTTTCTCATTGAGCCAAGGCAAGGGCTATCTTGTTGTTAGGCAGAAGGGATTACAGTTTGTTTGCTAAAGATTGTACTCCTTGGCCCAGAATGCTGATAAGCTAAGGTTTATGAAGACAAACTTTTCCTGGGTAAGTCATGTTTAATGTCTTCCACCCATTAATTTGCTATAACAATAACTGTATGAATTATTTTTTTTTTCTGAAGTGCTTGCTGTTTACTTAGTGTGTATAGTGTTTATGGGGTTATTAAAATATTATCATATCAGAATCACACGAACTGGGGCTGAGTGTGTACCTGATCTCTAAGAGCACATTAGGTAGACCAGGTAAAGCCTGCCAGCTCTGAGGTGGGGGTCAGAAGAGGAGAGAACATGGGGATCAAGGAGAGAAGGCATGAATTCATTATGATTCTGAAGGGAACCTGGTGATGGACCCAGGAACGACAGAAAATCCAAAAGCTCAGGATCAGGACTCTATTTTGATTTTGGAAGCACTTGGAAATAGAGTGAATTGCAAATGCACATTCTTGCTGCTGCGCAGAAACTTCTTTGGTGGAAGCCATCTGGAGAGTATTTTTACCCAAGGCAAAGACAGGCATGGAGCTACAATGCTTGGAGGCCTTGAGCTTGCCTAAGATTGCAGAAATACAAAAGGAAAGTGTTTTGAGAAAAGTTGGAATTTGTTGGCTGTAGCAGTTGGTGACAGACTGAGTGCAGGGAACAAAGAAGTGTGGAATCTGGGAGGACTCCTCAGCCACTTGGCCACCAGGGCCCAGCAGGGAATGACACTGCTCAATGCTTTCTTGTTGTTAATCATTTTTCTCATTTTCCCTAGTTGTTAACCCTGGGACCATGCTAATCAACTCCTCGTTTCCCTGGTATCAGCAGCCTGCCCGTGGCTTACATGGTTCTCTGGTTATTACATCTGAGTTTAATCATTGTCCAGATTGAGCTTCATGTCTTTCTTGCAATTTCACCCCTGATTCAGTTTGTGTTTTGGAAAGAAATATAGTAGTGTAGAAATGGAAGGACTCTGTTTAGAGAGAAGAGAGACAAGGAAGGGAGAGCCCCAGCCCAGAAAAGGGAGATGGGACTTCGAGATGACATATGGAAGATTATTTTTTTCCCCTGATCTCCAAGACAGTGATGAAAAAATTCAGAAAAATAAAGAAAAAATTAATGCTACTCCTGACTCACTGTATTTCCTCTTGTTCTCATTGGGTGAAGAAGTCAAAGAAGTGAACTAGGAAACAGAAAAGTGATTAAATCAAAAGCATCAAAATGCAGTGATCTTGGCATTTAAGTAGAGATTGTCTGGAAGTCGTGTTTGGTTTCCCCTCCCATCTTTCCCTGAGTGGCCTCCTTTCCCTGAGTGGAGTCCTTCACGTTTCAGAAACAGAGTGTGGAAGAAGCAGAGCTAAGTCAATCATGGGTTCTTCAATTACTAGGAACTGTCATACTGGCCAACATCAACTGATGCTGTAAGACATCAGAGATGTTATTTATTGCTCTACTCTCTGAAGTTGTCTAATTTGGAGAGGGCAAAGATTAAAATCAGCTCCTTAGAGACCAGACCAGCTCTCAAAATCTTAAGGGAATTTATGGATATATATGTGTATATTTTTTTCCAGAAAATGCTGTCAGATATTCTGATACCCTGAAGAATATTTGACTTTAGAGAATAAGCGTTTTCCATTAATTTATAAACATCCCATTATGTTTCCTATTTTTAAAGCAAATAAACTTATATATCTTGATTTCATTTTTCACTCTAATAGCCATCTCATTTTGCTCCTTTAAAAGCAAATCTCTTCAAAAGAATTATCTATGATAAAGACTGTCCCCAATTTTTCTCTTCCTATTTTTCCTTGAATCAACCCAAATGAGACTTTCAGCTCCACCACTTCAATAAAAATGCCCTTGACAAGGTCTCCAGTAAGAGCCCTGTGCCATACATCCTATAATTACTCCCTAGTTCATGTCCTACTGGCCTGTCACCAGCCTCTGGTACAATCCTGTACCTTTGCCCATGGGATGTACTTTATTAATTTGACTTCTGGGTGAAACACACTCTCCCAGTTTTCCTCCAGTCTCACAGCTGCTCCTTCTAGTCCATCACGGTCCCTACCTCTGTCCCTGACTTCTTAAGGTTGGAGTGTCGCAATTCTCAGCACCTGGTTCTCTTCACCACTCTGTCTACGCTCATCTCTCCATTCAAATACATGATTGTATGTACCATCTATGAAATGCAACTTCCAAATTTATACTCCCAGGCCAGACCTCCTCCCTGAGTTCCACACTCACATACGTCCAACCAACTACTCAACATCTCTTGGATGCTTAATCGAAATCGCAAACCTAATATGTTCAAAACTGTGCCCGCAGTATGTTTCCCTGCTCTGGCTCCTCCTGAAGTTTTCTTCATCTTAGGTAGCGGCAGGACTATCCTTCCTGCTGTGGAAGAAAAAGAGCTTCTCCATGTCCTCCACTCCTTCCTTTCAGAGCCCGCAGCTCACCAACAGCAAATCCTATTGACTCTACTTTTGAAATATATCCAGGATTGGGTCTCGTCTCCCCTGTGTCACTGCTGCCTTCTGGCCCTCGTTGTCTTGGGTCTGAACTGTTGTACTACAGTTTATTCTCTGAATAGCAGAGAACAGGCAGGGGGCCTTCAAGTGGGATCGGAGGGGAAGACTGGAGTCCAGAAGATAACGTAGGTTGCTATTTCAGTGACCTGAGAATTAGGTGACCAGTACACGGATGGTCTCGGCAGGGGTGATGCACATACAGAGGACTGTGACAACTATTTTTGCCCTGCTCCCCACCTGCCTGCCTCAGATCCATTCTCCATCCTTTTGTGTCCTGCTCTGTGTGTCGGAAGAGTGACTTCTATGGTCTGCATCCCCTCGCTCTCTTGCCCTTTACTCTGTTTGGGTTCAGGCAAGGGGAGACATGGGCAGGATTTCAGAGGGCAAGAAAATAGAAAGTCAGAGTATTACCACACACCCGATGGTGACTGTTCCTCCAGTCGCAGAGCATGTCAAATTGTCTTTGTGGCATCGCTGCAGCTACACCTGGGCTTTGGAAATACCACGTCCTCCCCCTGCCCCTTCAGGATCAGGAGAGTTAATAGCTCTCTTCTGTTGCCCATCCTGGAAGTCTTGCCATTTCTCATTAGTTCCTTTAATGCTAACCAGACCTCTTGAAATGATCCGTTCATTAAGGCTCTCCTGGTAAACCTTTCAGAGGGTGTCCTCTATTTCCTGCTCGGATCCTGACTAACATAGCTAGAATTTTTTTTTATTATGGAATAAATATTAAATTAATAAGTTAATTACATTTGATGAAAATAAATACATAAAATAGTATGAAACATGTTACTCATAAAAATTTAAAGAATGTAATAATCTAGAAGGAAGAAAAATGATCATCCCTCCCTCATTGCAATGCCATGAGATAATCACTGTTAACATTTTGAGGATCTTATTTCAGGACTTCAATTTTTTATTGTTTTAAATTTTTTATTTGCATAACTTTAGTCTCCTTTTGATGCTTAAAAATGTTTATATTTCTTAGTGTAAAAAGAAATACATTCTAGAAATTCGTAACATAGAAAAAATATAAAGAGCAACAAAATCAAAAGGTGTGTATCATTTAAAAATTAAGCTTGGAAAAAATTTGGTAGATTTTTCTTAGAATATTTTTTTCTTTGAATTTTAATATAGCTCCTATTTTACATTACATGGTGATGTTAAAGCATAGTGAACACAGATCAGTCATGACTCATAGAACAAAGAGTAAACAAAGAAAGGCTTTGGAGAATATCGACCACTGGTTGGTTTTTATTCTTCTCTCTTATTATAAAGAAAATTTACTTTAGCTACTAAATAGGAGCTTATTCAATTACCTTATTACTGATTATTTAAAATCAGTTATTCGATTACCTCGATATTAGAATTCCTCCTATACATGCTTTGTGTAACTCTGCTTTTGTGGAGAGGAAAGACTTTATCTGGTAATTCTCTTCATACTAAACTAAAACCTTGTAAATACTGTAACCATTGTTCGTGGTCTTGGTTGCCATTCAGTCATTGTTTTCTCTTCAAATAGGTTTCCACAAGTGGGAAAAAGGATATGTCTCCAGAGAAAAAGAATGAAAGCTGCTGATCAGTTGCTATGCGAAATAAGTCCAATTTTGTACCTGGGATGCATAATCAAAATTTCAATGTATAAATAAATCGATTCTCAATCAGTGGTCCAACTGAGCAGTGAAAGGCCCTCAAATATTTTTAAATCATAAGTTTCCTAATCAAGGTTCATTAATTTCAATTTTTTCCCTGAGTCACTTAGTAGTCTTTAAATAATTGTTTCGAAGGAGGAAGGAATATCAGTGATTTATATTCAAATCTTTTAAATATTTAACTCCCTCTATGTGTTTTAAGACATGAAAGATAACTTATTTGTGTATGTAAGAATTATGTTTCAATATTTTTTCTTCAAAATTTTAGGTATTTTATATTTTTTGGCATAGCCTAAGAAAGAGAGAAGTGATCAGCAGACTCCTGTCCCTTTGTGAGTAACACATATTTTCCAGCAGTTTTGCTTAAAAATTTAGTAATTCCTTTTTTCTGACAATTTAAGATAATTTCCAGCAAGTGTCTAGATATGTTTTTTTCTCTTTTCATTAATTTTATGAGGAATTAAGCCCTGTTAATGAATATGTATCATGTATCCGTTTTCACTCAAGTCTTTAAAAAATTTTTTTTGCCTTGGTTATGGATTCATTACTAAACATTTTTT
>NW_012149841.1:460348-461207 GCF_000956105.1 Propithecus coquereli
TTCAAAAAGACACAGTTAAGAAAATGAAAAGACATCCATAGGCTAAGAGAAATTATTTGCAAGTCATATTTTTGATAAAAGGGTTGTATCTAGAGTATATAATGAACTCTTAACCACTCAGCAATAAAAAGTCAACCCACTGGGTAAAAGATTAAAACTGACACCTTGTCAAAGAAGAAATATGAATGGCCAATAAATAGTCAAAAAGATGGTTAATGCTAATAATCAGAAAAATGCAAATTAAAATCACAATGAAATACCAGTACTCACCTATTAGAATGGTTAGAATTTAAAAGACTAACAACATCAGGTTATGACAAGAGTGTGGAACAACTGAATTCTCACACACTGCTGGTGGGAAGGCAAAATGGTACAGCTCTTCTGAAAATCAATTCATCAATTTCTTGTAATGTTACATTTATCATAGACATAACAAAAACATACATCTACATAAATACTGGTATGTGCTTGAATGTTCATAGCAGCTTTTTTTGTTATAGCTACAATCCAAAAACTACCCAAATATCCATTAAACTGTGAACGTATAAATGAATTGTAGTATGTCCATCCTATGGAATACTACTAAGCAATAGACTATACTCAGAGCAACATATATAAATTCCAGAAATATTATGTGAAGTGAAAGAAATTATATACAAAATTCCATATACTGTATGATTCCATTTATATGACATTCTAGAAAAGCCAAAACTGTAGTGACAGAAAACAGATTACTGGTTTCCTGGAGTGGACTGCAAAGGGGTAAGGGGACTTTTTAGATGATAGAAATTGTTTATATCATGATTGTGGTGGTGGTTGCATGACTCTATACAGATGCGAGAATTCATCAAAGTGTAAA
>NW_012149841.1:465762-472127 GCF_000956105.1 Propithecus coquereli
GCATTGGGGTCAAAAATGTATTTTATAGTTATCTTGCTGATATTGAAGCCTAATTTAGTTGTATTATGGTCAAGTTTGTATTCTTTAATTCATTCGAGGATTATTTATTGAAGTGTACTATGTTTAAGGCACTGTTGTAGGTGTTAGGATTTCTTCAATGTATAAACTAGATAAACTGTTAACTTCTTGGAGTGTGTATTCTAAAATGGGGAGAGAGACAGCAAATGTAATAAGTAAGCAGAAGCTTTAGAAGATTGTAAGTGCTATGTAAATATAGAAGCAAGGTAAAGGAGCTTGGCCTTGCCATATGTGTGTGTTTGTTTGTGTGTGCAAATGTACACACATATGGTGTATGTGTGTAGTATGTGCTATGTTAGGGAGACGGGAGATAGTGTTAAATAGGGTGGTCAGAGAAAGCCTTTCCAAGAAGGTGAGATTTGGGTATATCTTGAAAGAGAAAAGAGATTCTTCTCTGGGGAAGAATACTCTAGTAGAAGGGAACATCCTTTGAAAAAACCGTGAGGCAAGACCATTCCTGGCACGTGGGAAGGGGCCAGCGTGACTATGGCAGGGACTGAGGGAAGTAGGAGAAAAGGGGATCAGAGAGAGTAGGGTGGGGACAGTTAACATAACTCAGGCATTGGCAAGGGAACCCAGGATCTTTATTTTGATCTAACCTTCATGAAAGAACTAGTCATTCAAAAATATTTCATTTTTCACAAATTATTTACAGAAATAGCTTTATTAGGTGCGTCCAGTAGCATAAGGACCCTTTACCTTGTGAAGACGTTGACCATAGTGACTTATTCAGTGTTAAACCCAAGACCTCACTCTCACAATATTTATTTTTTTCAAAATTACACATATAAACATTTTTATAGTGACCTTAAGAAGATTGAGATGAATCAACATGCAATCATTCTATCTAGTCATTCTATATTAGAAATTTGGAGGACTTAATCTGACTTCTGCTTGAACAATTCCATTGGTTTCACTCTTGTTTGTAGCTGAATCCATTACTGGATCACTTTAATTTTTGCCAATTGTATCTTGCAATCCATCATGTATCTGAAATTAATTGCTACATTCCCCTTGAGTCACATCTTCTCTGACCCTTGTATTCTAGATCTTTCTCCTCATGTACCTAATCTTCCAGACTCCTTGCCATTTATTTTACCTTCTTTTAGACAAGGACCCTTTCTATGTAAGAAAAATTCCTGGCATTGAATTTCCATTTTCCTTTTTTCATAAGTTAAACTCCAGCAGTTGTTATAGACCAAAATATGAGGAATGCAAATCAATTAGATCCTGGAATTGGTGGTAATAATAAATATTTTGGCTCATTATGGGAAGTGTTTCCTTCCCTCACAGAAAAGTTCTATAATAGATCTTCCTTCAGTCCTGATGAAATTGATTAATTACATCAATTTAATTGATTGTATACAGTTTCTCCTACCTGTCCAAGATCCTGAAAAACAAACTCAGCCATGAGTCAACATCTTCTCATTTGATTCCACCTGTGTTTATGACCTACAGCTCTACTGATGTCAAAGCAAGTGCCTGGCATGTCGCAAGAGCAAAGAGGCTAGGGATAGCCCTAGATTAATTTGCTATTCATGACATGAATGAAGTTGAGATAAACTTGCTGAGGTGTAACTTTTCCTGTTCTATCTTTGCCCTGGAGGATATTTAAAATATGGTGATGAATATCATCTTCCCTGAGTGCCATGTGAATTTGTTTTGTTTTGGAAAGATCCTTAATTTATTGAAAAGTTAAGTTGGCAGAAGAACCTCTCAAGCTCTATATAAACCATTTGTCCATTCATCCAATTCTCTACCCAATAAAGTTTCATTTTATACTTGGGAAGCTATTCATTACAGGGGGCATTTCTTCCTTGAAATATATTTTTTAGGCCTTTTGAAATCCCGGTCTATCATTCAAGGTTCAGCTAAAAATTATTTCAATATGAAATTTCCCTTAGCTTTCAGCCAGAGTAATATTTTCTTTCTTTAGGTGCCATGATCCCCTGTAGCACCTTACCGACAGCATCTATCCTACTTTGTTGATGTCAAAGCTATGTGTATCTGTGCATAATCAGACTTCCCTTCCCAATGTCAGCTCCATATTGAGGCTCCAAGTAGATAATTCTCTTTCTCTCTCTTTTTTTTTCTTATCGAACATCTTCACATCCTTCCTCTGGTAGAATTTATTGTCATGTAAGTTATGTTGAGAGGCCCTGCTTCTGACGATGGAGAGCAGAGGTCTGGAAAATAGTCCTCTCCTGCTCCCAGCTGTAGGGCATGGGCACATGAATTAAATAAGCCGATGGCACAGGCCCACCTGGAACCTTAATTTGGAGCATTCACACCCATAACTAGGGATTGTTGATTTCAGCCACGGTGATGACAAGAGCCATCATCTGATGGTGATCACGGTTCTGGTTCAGCAGCCACCGCCAATCTCCAACGGTGACATCAGTAGTGTCCCACCCAGACCATGTCTCTGGTTGTGGTGCCTGTCTGTTTTCTGAGGCTGGCTTTGGCTTTCATGTTGTAATTACAAACCACCTGTAGTCTTCTAATAAGTAACTTTTCGGTGCATTTATGTTGTTGGTAATCAAGAGTCCTAACTGATAAGAGGAACAGTCTTTATTTTATTCAGATTTGATTACCGTGTATATAGTATGTGCCTCATCAATGTTTGTTGAATTATTTAGATCATGCTGAATATGATGTTTGTGGGAGCCAGTAGGCGATTGTCAGGCCAAACTTTTCCCTCAACTAAACTGTCATGTTAAATTTCAGAGTGTGAAATTCTGGACCAGGTTTTAGATTAGTCTTTTCCCCTTTGCCCTCCTTTCTGCTTCTTAATATAGGATCTCAGTATAGATTTTCAGCAGTCTGCACATTAACTTGTTGCCACTAACTTTTTCAGGGTTGCTGTGTTTGGTCATGCTGGGAATCTCAAGCCATTTGGATTCCTGGAAAGTTTAAGTCACTAAAAGGATTTAAAATATAGAAGGGACATAACCCAGTGGATTACTCCTTCCTTCTGTTGTGTGCCCTGGAGTGGCTGCTTTGCTCTTCTAAATACCAGGGACCCAGAGGAGAAAGTGGCACGAAGTGGTTTTCCCTTATTATAGTTTTGCCTGATCCTGACTTTGCCAAGGAATTTCAGAGATGAGAGATGTCATCTGTTCCAAACACTGAAACCAGAGAGCAGGGGGAAACGGCTCTCTCTTTCCTGCAACCAGACCCTCAGAGGATCTGGAAAATGGCCTAGGTTTCCTGGCGGTTTCACTGCTCTATTGGCCTGTCACCTCCTGCCGAGGGTCCCTGGACTCTGGCAGAGCCAAGTGTGTGTCGGGGGGTGAGAATGTCATCCCATATGGAGGACTCACCCCTTGACAGGAGTGCTGAGTTTCCTGATGGGCCCTTGATAGCTGCGGCCCTGTCTGGAGGTTTCACTTCTGCTCAGCAGCTGCCACAACACCCGCTGCTGGCCTTCCACACAGCCTTGGGGGAGCCCTGCTTCAAGCTCGTACCACTCCACTGACTCCAGAAGGCTGTTTGCATCCACCATGGGGAGTGAGATAAGTGTGTTTATCAACCACGGGGCTTGGAATGAGAGTCTTCTCCTTGTGGAAATGCATCAATCACTTCTCAGGACTGACCTTTTGTGATAGTTTTTCTTGTAAATGATGTTTTGCTTTTCCCAATTGCAAAACAAAATGAGAGCTTCATAATTAAGCATGTGGTAGACAATGTGGTCATGGCCCTTTGTTTTCTCAGTCCTCTCAAAACAGCTTCCGCAGCAAGGCATGGGGGTAGCAGTTTTGGAAAAGATGAGAGAGACTGAGCATTCCTTCCAGCTTCCTGGCTACAATCAGCCAAAAAGATGGTAGGTGATTTCTACATGACATTTGACTTGAAACAATGCTCCAGGTTTTTTGACTGGGAACTTGCCATACACCAGTTTTAAGTGGAAAACCCAACTGAAACCTCCTGTGTTTATTCTGAACAGTGTGCAATGGAGCCTACGCACACAGCTTACATTCCAAAATTGGAAACAAGGGGCATTTGTTCTCTTTCCTGAGTGGCTACAGAGCATTTCTGAGAACATTTTGAGACCTAATTATGTTGATTTGACTACAGCCAAAATCAATGGGTTGTTTTCCTGAGAAAGATGAGAGGGCTTCACTTCTTCATACCCTCCTCCCTCTCCTTTGGAAATAGACAGCCTGTGAGAACATCATCCCTTGCATTTATTAGCCACACTTCTAGGGCTGTTCCTATTAAATAAATTGTTTTGGGGTCAACATGAAACACCAACTGGAATGTAACAAAAAGTTATCAAAATAGAACAGCTCTCCTTGAGATCATTAAGACAATGTTAAAAAGGGAGAAATCTATACTATTGACCCAACTTTGATATTTTCTACTTTAGTTTGGGGTTGTCACCACAAATCTCAGTTATTAAACTCATTACATGTTGCAGAGGCTCCCTAAGCTGTATGATTAATAATCTTCTTCTGAATGGAGACATTGCAGACAGTGTGTTATTCTCTGATACATGAGAAATACAGCCACCAGGGCCAGCCTCTCATGCCATTTGCATGGGACACCACCTTCTGTGTGAGCGCTTTTGAACCAACTCTTGGATCCTAAATCTCTCATTACTATATATGCCTTAATTTGTGCCAAAGGACAAATAAACATTGCTGACAGTATTATGGGTCTCGTCCTTTACTAGTTTCAGGTAGGTGTCATCAAGAAACCTTCTCACAACCAAGGAGAAATATTGAGGGGTGTCTAGACTGTAAGCAACTTAGTTGCTTATGACTCACCTGTCACCACTTACATCCTCCCCACAAATATGTTTACCTGGCAGTTAAAATATCTAACTCTTAATAATAACAACAACAGGAGCAAGAGCATTAACCACTATTTATTGAGTGTAATTATGTTATTATAATTAAATGGTCCCCCAATACCATGAAAGGGAACTTCCTCTTTGAAATTCAGGTTACATTATTATATTATAATATTGTAAGGATTGTTACGGTATCTCCTGAAGGAGTTGGATATTATCAATGGAAGAAGCTGGTTTTAGCCAGCAAAACCAGAATTTGGAAGGTAGATCCCAGATAGATTGGAGCAGGAAGACTTGCAGGTTCTTTCATGGCTTTATTCTCTTGGATTTAGACATTGAAAATGGGGAGATAGCTGTTTGATTGTGGGTCCCTGCTCATAGGTAGGATGAGGCCCAGGTTCTGGGAGAATCAGAAAGCAAGTTGCATCCTGTAAATTGGTCGTCAAGGTGTGCACTTGGTGTGGGTTTACTTGTTTTCTTCTCCCTCTCTCTCTGTCTCTCTCCCTTCCCTACAATTTGAGATTCTTGGCCAAAAAACAATATATTAATTTTATAAACTGTTCTCAAATTATGCAATAGGATCTAGTACAGGAAAAATTTTGGCTCCTCATTGGGCTAAAACTTTGCAGCAGAAACTATGCCTTCTTGAAGCCAGTGTAGTACCAGCAGCAATTTCAGGCAAGACCATCAAAAGAATAGTGATTCTGGCAGCCAGGTGTGAATCTGCTGTTCAACAAACTCCATTGGAAATTGTCCTTAGGACATTATCTCTTTGGAAGTCCTGGTTTTCATTTTTTCAATGATAGAAAATAGAAATATTCCTATATTACAATGAGGAAACTGAAGGTTAAACAGCAGCATAAATGACCTTTCAGTAACACGGCAACTAAGCAAAAGCAAAGGTGAAATTGAAACCCATGTTAGTCTGATGACAAACATGGTGATATCCACATACATGATGGTGATGTTTTAACGTTCATGACTTAGAGTACAGGCTCTAGCTTGGTGCCAAAGAGAAACCCAAATTTCCTTCTCTCTTCTTTATCCGATCATCTCATACCACACACACACACACACACACACACACACACACTCACACACATAAACTGCATAGAATAGGTTCCACTTCTACTTTACAGACACCATGCCCAAGGCAGTGACTGTAATGCTGCCAAGGAGGGAGCCTTTTCTGTGTGCCCTTAGGCTGATGTGTGTCCTAAGGACTCAAGATCTATAGCTATTATGATATTTCTAGGTAAGCTAGAAAAGTCATTCCTGAAATGTCTTCTCTCTCACAGTGATTTTCAATGAATGTTTGTTAAATTGAATAGAAAATTCCAAGTTTGGTGGCCTTTCCTGTGCAAACCTTAGAAAGCTCTCACATATGTATAGTACTATTTTCTTTTTTTTTCTTTTTTATGTTTCAATATTTATCTTATTTGAATATGACTCAGAGATGTTATGAATATCTATTACTTAATTCAATATAACA
>NW_012149841.1:475187-500599 GCF_000956105.1 Propithecus coquereli
AGAGTTTTGGGACCTAACCAAGCTGAACTGAACAGAGAAAGTTCTTAAGTTGGGTACTCCTAACTTTAGGTGCCACTAAGTTTGAAATCAATAAAACTTCCCCTAGATCCTTTTCTTAATCAAAATGTGGTTCTTGGATCAGCAGTATTGGTGCCAAAGTTGGCTGCACAATGGAATCACCTAGAGAGATTTAAAAGAAGACTAATGCCTGAGACCCAATGCCTGATAGGCTGATTTAAGTAGTCCTGGGTATGGCCTGGTCTTGGATAGGTTTCCATCTCTATAAGTGGGTATAACATGCAACCAGGCTTGAGAATCACTGCTGCAAATGGTGCGTGAAAGCCCGTCTTCAGTTCAGCTTAAATTCTGAGTCAGATCTGAGATGAACCATTTGAAGGCTTACTTGTGTTTTTCTTAACTCTAAAGTAAAAGTGGTATTATCTTCAGGATGTAGAGCAAACATGGGCAGAGTATGAAATTCTAAGAAGAAAGTTTTCAGAGCACAATAAAGGAGTTAGGCTTTCATAGGAGGTGCAGGAGGACGAAGCCTGACCTTAGTTCTTCTTCGTAACCATGGGCACATACTTTGCATGTGATTCTTGTTTATTTTGAATGGCATGAAATACCAGTTATGATGTCATGTATTGTAAATTTGAAAGCCAAGAGGGGAAAAGGAAATCATTTGGTCACTCTCTTATTTTCATTTGATGAATATCTATTCTTTCCTTCTCCGAGTAATGATTCTTCCCTTAACGGTCACAAGGATTTTATGCATAGCAGTCTCATTTGTTGTCTCCCATCCCCATCCTACCCTTACTTTTCCTTCCTTATTTTCTTCCCTTCTTTTTTGTCCCTCCTTTCCTTCACTCTTCTTTTTATTTTCCATTAAATGAACAATTATTAAGTGCTTTCTGTACGCTAGGACATCATGGGTCATCTTCCCTTTGATTATGTGTTTGTTGTGCTTTTCTGAACCTTTTCTTGTTTACTCTCATTCTTTTTAAAGTTTGGTGTCTACAATGCAATTCAGAACTTTAAGGATGCTCTGGAAAAGAGAGGGGGTGAGGGAAGTTTGACTTCTGGGTCATGTTTATATTTAGCTCGTGAACAGCTTGGAACCCTTGTTTATTTTTCTTTGTTCTGAAGCTACCCACTATACAATCACTTCATTTTACCAAGGCCAGAATTTTATTCCTGTCTTGTGTTTCTTTTTGTCTTATTTTCTGTCCATTAGCAAATCCATCTAACTTAGTATAGTCTGTAAATTTGATGAGCACATTGTCAATTCCTTCATCACAGCCATCAATAAAGATATTGGATAGGCAATAAAGATATTAAATCCTGTTGTTGTCTGGGGCAAAGCCACGAGTGTTTACAATAACACTCATGGTCCAAGTGATCCTGCCAACTGAACTCCTACTTTCTTCTCAGAATCAAAGCATCAAGCTCATGGGGTTTTTATTTATACAAAGAATCTCAAATGTCATTAGAACTGTCAACCAGTCTCTGAATCCCTCTGTTCTTTTGATATATAATGTGCTTCTGACTGACCACTCTTCTTATCGTAGCCAGCTGTCCTCCTTATTTGACTAGGTCTTTGTCTGTATAGGCAACTTGGGCTCTGGGCCATGTCGGTGTTAAAACACTTGTGTCTTGCCCTTGATGTCTTATGAGTTCTAGCCATGACCATTTCCACCATAATTTTTTTCTCCTCCCAATCCATACTACTTACACCTTTCGTATTATAAAATATAGTCCCTGTAGTTCATTTGGAAAGCAGCACAGGATGCTGTTTTGATGTCGATAAGTGTACTGAAGCATCTTTGTCAACGACCAAGATAGGAGTGAACTTTAATTATTTTAAATGCTTGAAATATTATTCTTTATACCCGTGGTGCTCCGGCAGATTGAACACACTTAGCTCCGAGTTTTGCTGTAGCAGTTCCCTGATTGGGGTGTAGAAGAAGAGCTTGGAATATTTTTGAGGCAATGATTCTTCATTCTGAAATGTCAGGTAGTCAGCAGCCTGTGGCAAGCCCTCTTCTCAGTGCTTCCTTTTTGCTTGGCCTCAGATTATCCCCTGACTTAGAAATAAAATGCCAGTACAGTTAATAATGTGACTGGTGGAAAAACATAGAGTCATTTGTCTCCATAGAGTGAAACAAAAGCCTGTATCAACCCAAACAAACAGATGACAGTCCCTCTCCTGCAAAGGAACTTTTGTTCATCACCGTCCATCCAGGTGACTTTCAGTTTTCCTTTAATTTAAAACAACCCATTTGAAACACCAATCATATTTTGAAATAAAGACAAATGATGTGCATCCCTCCGGACCGTGAATGGGCAGCCTGCCTTTCTGTGGTTCCAAATTGACCAACTACACACACTGAACTTGAATTTCCTTCTCCTTTGATAGGCTTTGAATCTCTTCACTGTTCTCCGTGTATGAAATGCTTTTTCATGCTTCCAAGACTTTTGTACCTGTTGATGTCAATATCTGGAAAGCACACCCCTTTCTGCTGCCTCTTTAACTATCAATAGTCTACTCCCTGTCCCATTGTCTCAATTATTCCCTTCTCTGGTCATTACCTCCTCAGAGAAGCCTTCTTCAGCCCCCACAACTTCTTTGTCCTTACTCTTGTTTGTCAGACACTTTCATACTTAAAGGGATCTGGTTTATAGCATTTACTGTCATTAATAATTCATTCATTCATTTATCAACCTATTTTCACTGAGTACCTACTATATGCTAAAGATTATAACAGGATCCATGGTACAATGTCATAGGATACACGGTATAAAATAGATGTGCACCCATCTCATAGAATTTATAGTCTGATGAAGGACAAAAACATTAAGTAATTGGAAATAGTATAAAATTAAGAACAATTTTATATGCTTCTTGATGCATAAATATAGGCACTTTTGGAACTTGTATGATGATATGCCAACAAAATAATCTTTGAGTTGAAGTTGAAAAGATAAACAGGAATTGTTTAGGAAAAGGGCAGAGAAAAGAAAGAACATTCTTGCCATGGGGGAACAGCACCTACATAAAGCTTCCTGGTGGAAAGAAGAAGGTCCTTGGGATGCAGAGAGTAGCACATGTGTGCTGTAAGACTCTGCTCCAGAGGGCGGAAGGGTTCAGGCAGGTAATGTCTGTAAGACCTTGTGAAGAATTTTGATTTTTATTCTACAATCAGTAGAAAACTATTGAGGCCTTTATAGCAGGGCAGGGACATGGCCTTCTTTCATTTTGCAAATTTCACACTGGAGCTATCTGAGAAAAGATTAGATAGGAGCAAGAGTTTTGGGAAAAAATTGGGAACAGCATTTAGTAAGTTACTGAAGTAATCTAGAAAAGAAATGTTGGAAACTTAGGCTGATAATGCTAGAGATGAAGAGAGTTGGGATGATTTAGGAGATGAAATGAACAGGACACAGTGATGACAGGGGAGCAGGGGTTAAGGAGAGGAAGATGCCAGGGACTGCCCTGAGGCTTCTGGCATTTGAAACTGGCTGGAAGCTGATGTCACTAATGAGAAAGAGAACCATATTGGAGAGGGGCAGAGCATGGGTTTGGTCTCGAAGCTGTTGAGTTTAATGTATTTTTTAATCATCCAAGTAAACTTCAACATGTGGTTCAGAAGCTCCAAGGAGAGATCTAAGCTAGAGCTATCAATGTGGGGAGCTAGGATGTACAGATGGCAATTAAAGCTCTGAATGTGGGTGAAAATGCCCAGGAAAGAGGTTGAAGTGCTTGCAGGTCTAACTAGACCTTAGAGAATTATATTGTATTTTTCTTTTGTGCCCTTCATTATATTGGCACAGACCTGGGTTCATTTATTAAGTTTAGTTAATATTTGTTATACAAGACACTACGCTACTCATTTTTACCAGTTTTTGTTTAATTTTCCTAGCTTTTTTGTAATGTAGATATGATTATTTCCATTTTAGAGATACAGAAATTCAAACTCAAAAGTATTAAGCAAATATTCAACTCAGACAACTAGGAAGTGCCAAAGCTGTATTAAAAACCATTTTTTCTTCTCAAACATTCATCCCAAGCTCCTGCTTATCAAAACCAACCAAAGGAGACCTCGATAGATACTTATTTGTTGATTGATTGATGCCAGATAAATTAAATGTCTGAGAATTAGTAAATGTTACTGACTTTCCATTTTTCTAGTCACTAGCTATGAAATAAGCCTTGTTCAATACAAGTTCCACTTCACACAAGCTGCTGTTGCTAGACTGGGGAATCGTATGGGGTGTATCAGATGCAGTCTGCCCAGCATAACCAAACAGTAGGCAGCCCTGGGATCTACACTATTTAAAAGAATCCACCAACAACTATGCTTCTCTATAGCATTCATGAAACATTTCGCTGAATGTGGAATTTTTAGTGCCAAAACTGGGACAGTCTTGGCAAAACAGAATTCTTAGTCATCTTACACAGAAGGGGGGAGGGAGCAATCACATTTTTCCTTAGTTATTCAGGAAAAGCTTTGTTGAGTAGGTGGAATTTTGAGGGTTATTTAAAGAATAGACAATAATTGAGAATGGTATTGAATTGGGAAAAGGAGAAGGGATCCAAGTTGCCAGCCAAATTACCAGAAACATTAATCCCTTTGAATCTATTAATGAGAAGTTATTAGGATATAACCCCAGAGCAATTGTGTGCTTTTCCCAAGGCCTTCCAGAGACAATGACTGAATTGTTATCCTACGCTCTCTGGATATTCCAGTGGGAATTTATGACCTGGTAGGGAGACAACTGGTTTCACTGAAGTTGAATAAGTGAAATCAATTTTACTTACTCTTTCTTTGCCTTTTCCCTGGACTGGTCCTATTTTTAAAAAGAATATAAAACATTTTTGCAAAACTGCTGTAAATCTTCTACTAACAAAATGCTATGGAATTAATTAGTTATCTGATATACCAAGAAGGGAGTTATTTGCTTGTAAATAAGTATAGTATCCCCCAAATCAATTATGAAACCTGCAAGAGCAGGACCCCTGCAGTCTCAAGATTAAGGTCCTTGAGATCTTATTCATCTCTAGTTTATTTTCAGTACACACATGGAGCAGGTACTGAAAATAAACACTTGCCAGAGTAACGTGGAAATGCCGCATATTCCACATGAAGGCATCCTGACAGGCACCATATGCAAGAGTGAAGCTGGGGAATGTGTCCATACAGGGTATCTCCGATCTGTTGCTATTTTAGCAGATGTCTCCTCCTTACCTTACCTGTTCTTTTCCTTAATGCTTCCAGTCTACACTGTATCATAGTCCTGATGTATATTCTTGCAATAATTTTGGAGGAAGGGAGCCTCTATTCTGTGGCTGTAGAAGATGTAAACATTAGAGGAGCAAGTGGAGCCAAGGGCAGAGTGGGAAGCCAACAGCCAGTAAACCAGTTTTGCTAGTTCGGAGCCAAAAATTTGAGGGACCAGGGAACTGTAATAAGATTAATAGACAGTATACAAGACAAAAATAACCTGGGAAATTGCTTGGCAAACCATTGTTGTCTGAAGCTAGCTTTAATGTGCCACCTGCTAGGCAGAAGCTGGGTAGGCCAGCTCATTTAAAGGGCCAGGTATGGCACAGGCAAGAATAAAAGGAGAACATATATGGACCCAGAAGGGAGTGTTGGTTTTATATTGCTTCCAGAATAAAAGGCAATGTGAAGAAGTGGAAACGGAACACTGGCTTTGCAGTCAAATGGAAGTGGGCCAAACCTCAGCCCCCCTACATCCCGGATGCATGGCTCAGGGCAAGTGATTCTAGCTCTCTGAGCCTCCTTCTCCCCTCTGTAAACTGGGGTTTATAGTATCCACATGGGTGAGCTCATGTAGTTGGAGTTCCCAACACTGAGCTCAACACATGATACAATTTCAGCTTGACAAGCGTTAGTTTTTCTTCACACATCTCTCACTATTTCACCTCACTGTTCTTGTCCTCTCTTTAACACACCTTCTACCTTGAAATGTATAGTTCTAAATAACAGGTGAATAAGGAAGCAGATTTCTCACATTAAGGGAACTCTCTGTGATTTTACACTTTTGATAAATGAACCATCAGTGGATGAAGAAATAGAAAAAGGGCATGAATGCATTCCTCTGTTAGCAGGGAGTGGAAATGTGCCCGTATGTCCCCATGTGCGTGTTTGCTGTGTCTGTGTATTGCTTTCTCTTGAAGACTCTTCCCTGTGTGGAGAAATCTAATCTCTTCAAAGACTCAGCAAAGGACACCATTGGTATGTGACCAAATTAGCCTCTCTACATCCTCCCCTTCCCCTTTCCTGCTGAACTAGTGAATGTGATGATCCAAGATGCCACAGATTCTTTTAAAGTACCTTCACTCCCACTTTGGTGGTTGCCAGAATTTCCTTTCCATCTTGGGCTGACCAGGTATCTCTCTGTCATCTGAACTTTTGAAATTACTCCATGACTTGCTCATCATAAATTGGTTATTCAACCCAGAATGATTGGACACCCATTGATATAGTTTGGATGTTTGTCCCCTCCAAATTTCATGTTGAAATTTTATCTCCAGTGTTGGAGGTGGGGCCGAGTGGGAGGCGGAGGTGTTTGGGCCCTCCGGACGATTCCTCACAAATGGCGTGGTGCCCTTCCCGAGGTAATGAGCGAGTTCTCGCTCTATTAGTTCACGCGAGAGCTGCTTGTTTAAAAAAGCAGGGGTGCCCCCTCCTCTCTCTCTTGCTCCCTCTCTGCAGTGTGACAGGCCTGCCCCCCCTTCCATTCTATTGTGAGTGGGAAGCTTCCTGAGCCCTCACTAGAAGCAGATGCTGGTGCCATGCTTCTTGTACGGTTTGTAGAACCATGAGCCAAATAAACTTCTTTTCTTTATAAATTACCATGCCTCAGGTATTCCTTTATAGCGAAGCAAAACAGACCAACGCGCGCATTATAAATGCGGCATTGTACAATAAAACCAACATGGCTCTTGTTTTCAAAGAGCTTATAATCCAGGAGCACAGTCAGGCATTTCGCAATTCATTATGTTACTACTTTCGTCAGTTTGCTGGGGCTGCCATAACAGAACTGAAACAACACTATATTATCTCACAGTTCTGGAGGCTGGAAGTCCAAGGTAAAAGCAAGAGCAGGGCCACACTCCCTCTGAGGACGCTGAGGCAGGGTATGCTCCAGGCCTGTCTCCTGGCTTCTGTGTTTTGCTGGGAATCTCTGATGCTCCTTGGCTCTCTCCGCATCACCCTCATATCTGCCTTCATCTTCACACAGTGTTCGCCCTGTTATGCTCCTCTGTGTCTGGATTACTCCCTTTATAAAGCTCTAGTCATACTGGATTGGGGGCCTACCCTCCTCCAGTACGACATCCTTTTAACTGATTAGATCTGCAATAACCCTATTTCCGAATAAGTTCACATTATGAAATACTGAGAGTTTGGACTTCAACATGTGAATTTGAGGCGGGAAGGGGGAGACAATTCAACCCATAACAGCATTTAATGAAAATTAGGGTGGAAGAAATGCAGGGTTCTGTGGGAAGTTTCTCTGTTCTCTCTACTTTCCTAAATCTTCTGTGTTCTCCAGGGCTCTTCTCCTCCCCAAACTCGCTCCACTGCTCAGCGACCTTCGCTTCTGCTTGCAACCCTTCCATGGGCCTGTGTCCTATACCTTCTACTAAAATGTAGATTCTGTAAAAGCAGAGAATGTGTCTTCTTCCCCGTTGACTGCCTCAGCAGCAATTAATCACCAAAGACAGCGTGATTATTGGAGACTTGGTGACCTGGTGACTGTCCAGCATGGAGCAGAGTGGCACCAAATACTGGGTCTTCCCTACCCTCACCTCTGTCCTCTCCAGGCTGTGTTCTGCAGTCCCTGGGTTCCTCTTGGTCATAAAGCCAGCAGGAACTATCTCAGAAAACATAAACTCCAGAACCCTGTCCTGCGGCCTGGACGCCAAGGAGAGTATTGGAAGGAGGCAACAGCAAGTGTGGCAGCACTTGGCCCACTCCCTGTGATAAAAGCTACAACACAGTAGCAAATTACATCCTTCATTAATGAAAAGCGACGACCTCATTGGAGATCCTAATGATATTCTTAAAAATCACAGGGTGTACATGCGGCACTCGTGCTTTTAGCAGGAATGTCAGACCCGGGAATATATTCACAGAGCTGTTAGTGTTTTGACACATAACATAGAATGAAAAGAAATAAAGAACCTGTATGTATCTTCATTTGCATCTGTAAAAACCTCCGAGAAAAGTATCTGTCCTTAATCTACATATCATATTCACATATTTTATAGAATATTGAGCTTGATTACAAACTTATGCTTCTGTGACCTTTCTGAATAAATGATTGGGTTTTGTGGACCTGAGGTTAGAGATCTTGCATGCTCCTAAGGCAGCAAAGCAGATGGTGCATTAATAATGGGGATATTAGGAAGATCGACTTCCCAATTCCAGTGTATTCATTAATACACTTTAGACAGTTTAATTGCTTCCTGAAACACTAATTGAAAGAGGTTCATTTGCAAATGCCTAGGTTCTAATAATATAAATCTGGCACGGAGCCACAAAAGCCCCTTAAATACCATTATATGATGAATTGTGGCATTTAAATAAAGGCAGCTAGATTTTAAAAATAAAATGGGTTCCCTGAAATATAATGGATAAAAATTTTTCAGAATGAGGGAACGAAAACGCAGTAGGTGCTGCATCCTCCGAATATCAAGGTTTACGAAATACTCACCAACGTCATGCCACTGAGCCTTGGGATTGTGAACATCTGGTGTACTCTGTGACTTCAGCAGCACTAAGCAGAATGTTCTCGTTTACATAAACTCATTTCCTAGAGGAATAGCTATGGAATCTGTTATTTCAAGAGAATATGTGACTAAACGTTGTTACACTTTTGAAGGAAGGATTTTCCCCTTAGAATCATTCTGCCTACTGACCTTCCTTAAATTGTATTTCATGCCTTTATAGGCATATTGATTCTACACACACTTCCCCATTATTTGCCAACCCAAACTCTGAGCACTTAGGCTAAGAATACATAAGGAGATTGCTTCTATGTGAAAAAAATAAATACAGATTGATCAGCACTTAGATTATAGCAATTCTTAGTTTCTTTTGCTGGAGTCACTTTCTTCAGTTAATGACATGAGTGTTGGATGGATTGCTTATTGGCTTATGAAGCTATGAGGCAGCCACGAACAAGTTATTAGATAACAGTACAATAATCGGAAGTTCCGAACCTTCCACCAAAGAGTGGTTTCCTTTACTTATGTGATGCAGGGGCAACACGCTGTACGTAAACTGTCATTGAATTAACTTCAAAGAGTTGAGCTCAGTTCTGGGAATGAAAGTCCACTTAAAGGACAGACAAGTGAGACCCAAGTCTAAATGCAAGGCGTGCCTTGTTATCTGATGAGCCACAGAATTAGGGACACAACTTCTTTTCAAGCAGACAGGTGGCGTTAAACACGAGGGTAGAGGGCCCTCCTGGAGTCTTTGTGGTAAAGCAGTGAAGCTACTTAACATCCGGTTCCACTGGACTTTTTAGGAAGAAAAAACTTGTTGCTTTCAAGTTTCTCAGCCCTGTGATTACTGTCTAGGTGTGAATCTTTGCTTGCATTTCTGCTTTGAGTTCCACCTGTGGTAAAGACCAGCTGGTTTTATAGTATCTATAACTATACATGATCCTGGCGATACACATTGATCTGTGATTGTACTTTTGAGTTTATTGTGCTTTTAATGTTAGTTATAAATTTAAAAAATACATTTTTTGTTTAGAAGAAAATTAATTTTTATTTAAAATGTTTTAAATATAAGGAATAGAAGTTATCTCCCCACCGTCTTACTCCCTCTGCCTCAAACTCCTTAAAGATAGAGATTATGACTTCAAACGTTGTCTATGGTACCTTTCACAAAAGCATTTATCACAAAATAAATTTTATTTTATTCTTTTCCTTTCTTCTCTTATCTTCTCTTTTTCTTTTTTCTCTTTCTCTTTACTTTATCCCAAGAGGGGATCGCAAGAAGACCCTCAGTAAATTTTGGTAGAATCTAATTGAATTGAAATGGAGATGAATAATTATTCTTTAGAATCATTGAAAGAAAGTTGGTTATACCTCAGCCCAGGCTAGAACCTACAAAGCCAAGCTGTCCCTATATTTGATTTAGCTGCTGAACATGTGGAGATGTTGGTTTGACATCCTGCAAAAAGGCAAACTTTGAGAAGATAATTCAGACCCGAGAAGTGCAATTATTTTTCATTCTTGGGGCCAGTAGGGAAATGGGAACCCATTTGTCCATGAAAGCCAATGCTTCTGTTGTCTATCTGAACATCTTCATTTTGCTCCTATTTCTGTTGATTTGGATACAGCCTCTCATGCCTTATTTTATTGCAAACCCACAAAGCCCAGGCCAGGCTCAGAAAAAAAGCATGCCCCTAAATGAACCATCTCCCTCTTCATCCTTTCTTCGCTCCCCTCTCAGTGAACTCAGTAAACTCATTGTCACTCTCAATTCCTTGCCTCTCTCACCGTACTTTTATCTCATTGGCCACTAATTTTTCCGTGTCTTGTCTCCTCAGATTCTAATTGGTTTTCTTGTCTTAGCCCCTCTTAATCTATCCTTCACACAATTTCTCAAATAATATTTCTAAACTTGAAGTCTGACCCTACCACTCTCCTGCTTAAAGTCTACAGGATAAAGTGTGAACATTTCAGAAAGGTGCCCATTCTTCACAGATGCCGGGATCTTTCCCAGTGGTAGAGCTCTGATTCCCATTCAAGATAACGCCATCCTCTCCTCTAAGCTTCCATGCGGCATTTTGAGATATTTTATTATAATGTTGATGCACACACTGTAATTTCTCACTTATTTCTCCACCTCTGTAATAGTTGGCAGTTGGAGACGGGGCCTTTATTTTTCTTTTAAATATTTCTATCCTCAGTCCCTTGCCAAAAGATAGGTATGTAACATGTGCTCAATAAATGACTGTTGACTATGATTGAATATAATAGGAGGCAAACCGTAAGCTTTTTTTTTTTTTTTTTTTTTTTTTGAGACAGAATCTCACTCTGTTGCCTGGGGCGAGTGCCGTGGCATCAGCCTAGCTCACAGCAACCTCAAACTCCTGGGCTCAAGCAATCCTACTGTCTCAGCCTCCCGGGTAGCTGGGACCACAGGCACGCGCCACCATGCCCGGCTAATTTTTTCTACATATATTTTTAGCTGTCCAATTAATTTCTTTCCATTTTTTTTGGTAGAGACGGGGTCTCGCTCTTGCTCAGGCTGGTCTTGAACTCCTGAGCTCAGAACGATCCTCCAGCCTCGGCCTCCCAGAGTGCTAGGATTACAGGCGTGAGCCACCGCACCCGGCCTAAACTGTAAGCTTTGATTTTTGATTTTGAAAAGAAATCTAAGCAGAATAAGAACCATGTAGAGTCAAATTAGAAGAGTCAAAGGCAGATAATGAGGCAGTATGCTGAATATTTGAGTGCTTCATCCATACAATAATATAATATCTATACTATAAAGACCAGACTATATGTATATCTGAGATCTGTTTGATTTTGAGGCTCAGAACTTCATAGCTTCTCTGTGTACCTAGCTATCAGAGAATTATATATAAATTTATATATATATATTTCTGTATGTTTCTGTATGTATATACATGGATATACATCTTTGTGTTTCCAAAGACTAAGGATACATCTGGAAATGTATATACGGTAACACATTTTAATGAATATAAAAAAGTTATCCAGGTAGGTTACTTGATATCAATTTTTTTTCAACTTGCTAAATCCTATCAGACCAGAGTTAAAAAGTCTCAAATCACCTTATTTAGGAAGATGCTTCTGTAATAAAACACAGACTCTTAGGTGATATATTGTTTTCTATGGAGAAGTTCACCTGACGTTCTTTCGGATAAGGACCCCAAGAAAATATGGCTTTGAGAATTAGGTTCTAGGCCTTAAGGGGAACAATGAGATTGACTGATATTATGGTGGGGAGAGGGAAAGTGAAGGAGAAGAGGGGAGAAGAGAGATTTTGAGCCAAGTTTTTACTGAAAGTATGTTGCTCATATTTGATTTTGAAAAAGTGTCTATTATGAGATAGTCTCTTGTAACTGGTAATTAGTAAAAGCAGATTCAAATTATAAGGAAGCATTTAAGCAAGAGCAAGGGTACCATAAAGGTAAGAGTGCTTTAGAGTTAGTTACTTCTGGGCATGGAAGTTTTGGATTCTCATGGCAGATCTATTAATAAAAATGCCATCTCTAAAGGCTTAACATGACACTTTTCAATATTTAAATACCTGTCAGTCTTAAACACTCTTATTATGTCCTCACTCTCATTCCTCAGTATTTCCTCTCTTACTATTCCCTACTATGGACACCAAATAGTCTCAGAGTTTCAACTCCACTAGAGCATTGACTTAAGAATTTTCATCAATGTTTGGACCAAATCAAGTGAGGCCTTTGGAGTTGAATCAGATTCAGAAGTTACATTCACCAAAGAGCAACTAGAGAATAAAGTGTTGGGATTGGTAATAATTCCTAAAACATTCGAATGGAAAACTTTTAAAGTTAGTTGCCTTAGGATTATATTCATTGACATAAGTATAACTAGTTAATGTTAACCATAAGGAAACTGTTAACCATAAGGAGACTATTAACCACATCCATTCTTTCTCAAACCAAAACCAAAACCATACCTTTCCCTCTCTTCTCTCTCATTATCATACACACACACACACACACACACACACACACACAAACATGCACACACACAACACACACATTGTAGATCACTAAAATCTACAGTAAATAATTTCATCTCTACTTGTTTGCATTTTTCTTTGTACAGATCTTAGAAGAATTAGCTTTGCAAATCAAATATCACAATTGAGAGGGAAAGGAGGCATGTTTCAACTAGAAACAAGATTAGTTTTAAGGACTTAGATGGAATGATCTGTGTGTAAGTAGGTGCATCTTCCATGCTCATTAAAGCAAGTTCCAATAAATTTCTGCTAGAGAACACTTGTTATGAGCTGTCTCTACTTGAATATAGTGAAACCTTTCTTTTAAATAATCTCAAATTTCACACTAAACACTTTAGCTGATTTCATATAGGTGGCATTTGTCATATTTAATCTGCCTAAATATCTTAATCCCCTTCCTATTCAAAGGATATTCCACTTTTGTGAGTCTTTGTAGAAGGCCCCATTCTTCAGTTTAGAAGAAGCCAGAAGCCAGAACCCCCCTCCCTACTCCCTTGTTAAAAAGGAATAATCTTATGACCTGGGCTTTACCAACTGGTCACACCTACCCACAATGACATAGAGATGCAAACATAATTTAGAATTCACTTTAATGCTGGTGACATCCATTGTCAGCAAGACAAGTGTCCATCAGTGGGATCCTAATCATATTTTTCCTATTTTGGCCCTGATTCCTGCTCCCTCTTAATTTATCAAAGAAAATTTTTTAAGATTACTAAGAAAAATCTCTTAACTGTTTTTGGTCAATTTACATAATTTAGGCCAGTTCTTCCACGTGCATACTTTTTATCTTTTTAGAAGATATGTGTAGAATAATATGTGTTTTCTAAAATATTTTAGGTCATTTTAAATAAGTGCATTTCTATTAAGTTTTACTAGGTAAAATTGTTTTGTTTATTAGTTGTCTCTATTGAACCTGATGGAATGACTTAAGTACCATCAACTTTTGCACTGGTGCCTTTCTCCTTTTTTGTAATGAATGTCCTAAATCTGTAAGAACTTACTGAAGTTAAACTTTATAAAAGAGCACAGTTTGTTCAGTTTTATATTTTGGTATATTGAATTATCATTTGACATTATTACCTAATCTGGGTTATGTTTAAAAGTCAAAGTCATTAAATATTTTAAGTTTCCTTTGAGGTTTGTCTTTTCTTATTAGGACTGGGGCATGGAGAAAAGGTATATCTAAAAGAAACTGGTAATGAATTTGCCAAATCTCACATGTAAAAAGGGTCAACTTCCTGCATAAGACAGAAAAATTCTAGTTCCTTTAAAGATGAGCTAAAGAGAACTTGATTTCAAGTCTCAGAGTTTCAAGGAGACTTTGAGGTCAACCCTTTTCCCTTTTTACTTAAATGTGTAGAGAAAGTCTCTTTCTTTTCCCTTTCCTTCCTACCACGCACAAAAGCCTAGGAAAAATGTGAATCTGGAGAGGGAATCTGGTAGCAATTTGTGGGCCCTGGCGGTGGTGTCATATATCTATCTGCAAAGCCAAGTGAGTTTCAAAATGTAGGTTGTAATAGAAATACTGGTTTCCTGTTGGTACCCTGTCCTATACCAACAAAAAAAGGGCAGACTAGGTTGTAAGAAAATGGTGCTCTGTGTTTTCTGGCTTGGGGCATGGTCTTAGATGACAATCAAGGCAGCCCTCCAAAAAATTGTTCAGCCAGGAGTCAGGCTGCTCACCCAATGGTGTGCACGGATGCAGTTCGAGGAACATGTGTTTGTTTATCTGCTCTGTGAGGAAAGCTAAAGAGTTATTTTCTCTTTTTCCTTCTTTCTTTTCCTTCCTTCTTCCTTTCCTCCCTCTCTCCATTCCTCCCTTCCTTTTTTTCCTTCCTTCCTTCCTTCCTTTTACAGGGATTTGGCTATATCTCATTCATCTTTCAAATGTAAAATATAGTCCTGAAGAGAATTTGGATGACAACAGGCATATCTGAATTTCTACATGGCTTCAAGTAACTGACTGTACAACTTTAGACAGACATATTGATTAATAATTATGTCCCTGGCATTAAGTATCCCCGCTAAGCCAGTCTCCATTTTATTATAGTGTAAATACGTAATCTGTACAAAATTAAAGCTATTATGTGCTTAAAATATTGCCTGCCCAAGAGATGTTTATTTTAAAGAATAGCTGTGGCTGAAGTTGCTCTTTTTTTTAAATTCAATATTACTTTTTCCTCTCTCCATTTCAAAACTGTATTCTTATGCCATTATTCCCTCTAGTCTCCATCTTAGATATCTCTTGATGGAGCTGCAAATGATCTTGAGTATGAACATGCTATGTTCATGTCACCACCCCTGCTAAAAATCAACCTGTTAAATTATGAATTTGTGGTCTCATTTCACACCATAGTAGCCCAGGCTAAAGCACTCCCATAAGAAATGTCAGTTTTCATCTAAATGCACTGAACGGTAAATGTCTTCTCCCTGGAGCATGCCCTATTTGTTGAAAAGAGACACGGAAATTTCAGAGTTCACATGTTGCACTTTGGGATCACACAGCTGGTTTAAAGATGAGTGCATTTGGCATAATTAATGGTTGACTGGAGGCATTCTGCTGTTAAGTGTGGTTCAAAATATTCTTGACAACTACAATGTTAGAAATTTTTCCTAAAATTCTTAGATGTCAGTGTGTTTGGAAGATAGTAAATGAATGAGATTTCAGGGAGGGTTAACACAGAGTTTTAAATATAGACACAAAACTCCCAAGCTCATGACAAAGTTTCCTCTAATGCATTATGAGGATTAAATGAGTTAAAACACATAAATTATCTGTAATTGTATCTCACACATAGTATATGCTTACTAAAATTGTCTATTATTATTATTCCTTCTCTTGTCCTAGTGACTTTTATCCTATTTTAGGGTATTTAGAAACTGACAGTATTAGCATTTATATTTTGGACATACCGGAGAATGATGTAATTTTATGAACTGAGCCATTTGTGGGGCTGTGTAAAAGGATTGCTTTTAGATTTGCTAGTGCCCTAAAGAAACAAATAACCTCACATATTTCTCAAAGGTGTCTCCTAAGCCTTTTGTTGATATATATTGGTTCTTAGAGCATGAGCATAACTCTAGATTTGAAAAGAACGCAGACAGATATCTATTTAGGAAACACAAATCCAGGTTTGCAAAATAGTCCTACAAATAGTTCATCTGTGCTTAACCTTGACAAAAAGAAAAACAAACTAAGTCACACTGGCCTCACTGGGATAGAGTTGGAATTTCTGTATAAATACTTGCTATGGGACTACATAGTATTCATTCATTCATTCATTCATTCATCCATTTATTTATTCAAAATTTTTATTGAGTTTTTACAATGCACCAGGTATTGTTTTAGATGCTAGGTCGTAACAGTGAACAAAACTGACAAAATCTCTGCCCTCTAAGAGTTTATACTCTAGGAAGGAGAGGAGAAAATATTAATTAAACAAGTGATATATAGTATGTCAAATAATGAAAAGTACAATGCAGAACAACAGAGCAGAGTTAGGGGCAGTGGGGTGTCAGTGAGAGAGTTATTCCTTAAAGGAAAGACCTTTGTAATAAGCCAGTGTTTGAACAATGACCTGGAGGAAGTGAGAAAGCAAGAGGCTGAGCTGTGTGGCCATGAAGAGATCAAGAGCAGTCGGAGCAGGTGAATTTAAGAGGCCTTGAGATCGAGATGCTGAGTTTGCAGTTCAGCAGCTGGATATTGCAGTCTGCAGTTCAGGACTAGAGATCCGTATTTTGGCATTGTCAAATATTGGAGGCGTTTAGAGACATGGGGTTGAACAGGTTCACCAAGAAGAGAGTGTAGATAGAAGAGACGAGGTTCAAGGTCGAAGCCCTGAAGAACTCCAAATGCAGCGGTTGGGAAGATGAGAAACTTCTAAAAGAGATTCAAAAGGAGGAATCAGTGAGATAAGAAAAGGAGCAAGTATGAAGGTGCCACAGAAATCAAATAAAAAGATATTGATATATAAAACACTGATATGATACCCAATAAATTTACTATCAGGTTAATATCTAATATCAAATGGATTGGTATCTAATATCCCTTATTTCTAATGTTACCGTAGCTAAAAGGTTTGGGAAATTTTCTGTAAGTTACTAAGCAATGATTTGCAGCATCGGGAAGGTAATATTGGAATTTGAGAGACAATTCCACTGGCTTGAATGGGAACCAGATGATTGTCACCGGAAACAGCTTCGTTTCCTGGGAGGTATGCTTTAGCTTTGACAAAGTTGGGATTGATTGATTTAATTCCCAGACATGCTTCAATTTCAGCAGAGGCTGCAACAGTTGACTCACACCCACCATCTGGGGCTGGTGTCCCAGATGGAACATGAGTTCTGGTGACATCGGGTACCTCCAACCAGGGTTGTTTCTGGAGGTGGTTCACAGGAATGTGTTCATGTAAGCGCAGAAAAAACTTAAGGATGAATAAAAAAACAAACTCTAATTGTGAGTGAGTTATCTGTTTTGGGAGAAAATTCAGCAATTCATTAAACTAATTGAGAGCCTGCCCTGAGTTACAGAAATATCACTACCAGATAGTCGGCTTGAGCAAAACATAGAGGGGGAAATACGGTAACGTGAGAAAAACAGGATGCAAAAATTACATATGAGGTATTAAGCACAATAGAGTTTAAAATTATACATATTCTAAAAAACAGGAATAAAACGTACTTAGGCAAACTAGGAAATGTTTTAATTTCTTCTCTATAATTTTCCATACTTTCCCAATGTTTCTAATATGAGTATAATTGCTTTTATAATAGGAAAGTAAACTTTAATGAACATAGAAGAAACTGGAAATTTTATAAATTTACCTTTTTTCCTTTAACATTTAATAGGAGCAAAAATAGTGCTTATTCCTACTATCCTTCCATGAAGCTTACACCCTATTTATGAAATTCATCTTCAGCTATGCTAATGGCTGTGAAAATCAGGCAGCTGCCCTACCTGCTATCATAGTGGCTTGCCTGGGGTGATGCCTTCTCAAGCTGCTGTTTTATTAATGATCTTGAAACTGAAATACCAAGGAATGAAGAAGTGTTAAAAAGACTTGGTGATAGGCTACCAACATTTGCCAAGAAAATGAAAGACGCTAAGATGCGAAAGCACGAGGGAGGCCAGTGGGAAGCCAACTGTTCTACTTTCTGAGCCTTTGACCTCTGCAGTCACGATTTCTAAAGACCAGCCCTCCCTGGGCCAGGCTTGCTCTGTCCACCCTCCTTTTGCATGTACTCCTCAGTCTTCTGTGAGGTACAATTTGTCCTCAATAAAGCTTGGATTGATTGATTTTATTTGCAAACATATTTCAATTGCAGCATGGTTGTAAATTGGGAGGAAAAAAAAGGTTTTAGGTTTCATAATTCTTTCACTTTATTAATTTTTTTATAAAGGAGAAAGATTGTTCAAGATATGATTATCTAGTAGCCCAGTTTGCCTAAGTTAAATTATGTATCATTAACATGTTAAATTTTGTAGAATTAAAAATGATGTTAAATGGTTTCAGGATCTTTTTTTCTCTTTCTCTTACATGTAGATATAGTTTTATCACTTGTTTATTTAAACTGAAAAAGATAGAGTGTGTTTAGAGGATATAATAGTTATAGATATAATAGTTACCAATAGATATAATAGTTACCAGAAACAAATTAAAGACAAACAAAAGCACCAGAATTGTTGCGGAGGTTAACTATGTCTGCTTGCTCCTTTAGAGCAGCCATTGCTGGGGCAGCTTTACAGAGAAATGCCCGGGTCTTTGGGATCACCAAGGCATAACTGGTAACACAGAACCATGAAGCAAGATCTCTGTGGCATTTCAAGGGTTCACTCAATTCTTAAAGTACCCAGTGTCTTCTGTGAGTAAATAGCCAGACTAGAGAGCAAAGACCTAACGTCTTGCCTCACCACGTGGTGGGCTGATAAATGTTTGATACTTGTGTCTTGTTACCATAATTTTGACAAAGCTGATGTAGACAGAGCAATAACTGGAGAAGTGGAAAGTTTGGAAAAAGCAAAGGATGAGAAAGAGCTATAAGCAAAACTGTAAGTAGATACAGGGATCTAATACATATTCCTCAGGGTCAGGCTTTGTTGGCATGGCTTTGAAATCTAGAAACTCAACAACCATGCAGTGGCAGCTATCATTCACTGAATGCTTACCATGGGATGGCTTTGCACTTTACATACCCTACCTCACTGATTACTCACAAGTGTTCTCTTTACTGGGTAGTTACTTTTCATATTCACAGATGAAGAAATGGAAGCTTAGAGAGATTAGATTGTTTGCCAAAGAAGACATTGCACAACAAACTTTCAAACTTGGAGTCCAGAATCCAGGTTTTAAAATACTGCTCTACTCTAGACTTGGACTTTATTAGGCTCTGTGTCCTTATGTGACTTTAAGTTCTTTATTCCTACTTTTAAAACTTTCTGAAGAACTTCTAAAATCTTTCCTCTGTTGTCTTTTCCTGAGCATCTGCAAACAATCAACACCTCTAAAATGAAATTCACCCAAAATAGCAGGGACTTCTAGTAAAATGAAACCCATAAAAAGCACACCTGTTATTCTTGAAAAAGATGCTGTTTTGATCGATTTAAATTGGACTTCAACAATAGACATATTTAACCATGTTATATTTGACCTGAAAGTCACCTCCGAACTGTCAGATGTACCTTTGTGAAAGCTTACATCAGACAGCATGTGCTGATGCTTTTTACTAAAAGATTTGACATGAATGGCTAAATTCTCACAAGTAAAGCAGCGATATGAAAAAGTACGTCTCCCACCCACATGGAAGAGATGAGCTTCATTTATGTAAGGGCCCTGTGCTGTGGCCACAGGGCCTTTCCCGAGTGCTTGACGGTCTAATTGCGTGGCTTCTAATCTGGACCATTCAGTCTCCGCATCACCTTCCTCTACTTGAGAGCTGCAATTGATTGGACAGCGATGGGTTATAAGGATTTTCTCGGAAAGTGTGTCCCTAGGCTTTCATACATCAATAGCAGAAGGAACAGGCCTCAAAGAGTGTTGTTCATTGTTCCTGAGAGTTCTACTCCCCGCTTCTCATAATGGAATAAAGTGATTTTAGCATCTCCTTTGTTGCTCATCGACCTGCCCTATCTGTTGCCGTCCTTCAGTTTCCTGACTTAGACTCCTCTTCTCTGCTTTTCCCACCAGAGGTCCTGCTTCCTTCTCTCACAGTAATTTGCTAGCCTTTTCATTATTCATAATGAACTATCAAGGCTATGCCAACACTAAAGTGGAAACTGTTTTGCATTGATTCATTAAACAAACATTTATTGACCCCACATTAGGCACTGTTACAGGCATTGGAGATGTAACAGTGAAGAAAAAAACCCTCATGAAGCTCATGCTCCTGGGGTGGGGACAGACAACAAACAAATAAACGATTAGAAAGTCAGACACGGATACATGCTCTAGAGAAAAGCAATCTAGGAACAGGGGCATGGAGGTGCTGGGGGTGTCATTTTATTTTGAGTGATTAAACAAGATCTCACTGGTAAGATGTCATTTGATCAGAAACCCGAAGGAAGTGAGTGGGGAATTCCTGTGGATGTCTGGGGGGAAGAGGGTTCCTGGCAGAGGGAACAGCAAGCACAAAGGGCCTGGGGACGGTAGCAGGGTGACCGTAGCTGCAGCGATGAGAGCACAGGGGAGCAAGGTTGGAGATGAGGCCAGGTACAAAGTTAGATCCTGGAGGGTCTGGTAAGCTATTACAAGGGCTTGGGCGTTTACTGCAAGTGATATATGAAGACTCTGGATGGGTTTTAGACAGAGTAACATAATCTGACTTTCATTTTAAAAGAATCACTGTGGCTGCCGAGATAAGAGCAGGCAATATGAGCGTAAGGGAGGAAGCTGGGAGCCTGTTGCAGTAACCCAGGAGAGAGATGATAGTGGCTTATATCAGGCGGAAATAATGGAGGTGGAAAAATCAGTCGAATCTGAATGTATGTTACAACCATTCTCTTAGGAAAGCTTGAAACTAACGATTCCAAATGTTTTAAACTTCTCTGCTCCTCAGACTCTTAGATCCAGCAATAAAGTTTCATGTGTTCTCGATGCCCTCCACTCTTCTCTCTCAGGTCAAAAGCCACATTATACCATAAAGAAAAAGGAAATGAGACAGTCCCAGGCTGATACTTGGTTCACTAAGTAAGTGGCTATGGGGAAATTACTGAACCTCTCCCTTTGCCTCAGTTCCTTTATCTGTAAAATGGAAATAAGAGTAGTATCCATGTCTCAGAGTTGTGGTCAGGATTAAATGAGATAAATCCATGGAAAGTGCTTAGTGCAGTGACTGGTATGTAGGCAGAATTGAGTAAATGCTAGCTATTGTTAAAATTGTTTTAAACTCTTGCACATGCTTACTTCTAAGTCCTCAGTGAAGGCTTAGCCAATTCTGTTCTCCTTGTCCGAGTCCTGAAGCTTTCCTTCGCAGCCTGTCCATTGTAGCTGTACTTACGTCTCAAATACTTTGCTCACAGCATCTGTGGATTGCAGCTTCTTCATTCTTCTCCCTTTCCTGTGCCCTCCAAGTGCCCCTCACCACTCAAGCCTCCCAGCATTTAAAAAAAAAATTAATAAAAGGTTTCTTTCCCCTGTTTTATTTCCTTGGTCCATCTGGAAGCCTCCTTACTCTTGATTTTCTAGATTTCAAAGCCATGCAAACAAAGCCCGACCCAGGGGAATATTCATTAGATCCCTGTATCTACTTACAGTTTTACTAATGGCTCTTTCTCATCCTTTGCTCTTTCCAAACTTTCCCCTCCCTGTTCCTGTCCTTGTGTTTTAACCAATAGTTCAGAGAGGTCGCCGAGAGAGATTGGTCAGCTGACTGCTGCTTCCATTCGCTGCTTGCTGAGCTGCCAGTGTAGTCCCGGTTCTCTCCCCATCCCACAAGCCCGGGGTGCAGCTCCCACTGCTGACTCCTTAGCTGTCTGGTGAGGGTGAGCGTTTTGAGGGTGGGTTCCTCGGGGAAGGAGCATGTCCAATATGTTCTTGGGTAGGTGTTTTCTTGCACCATTTAGGAGATCACTAAATCCTGGGTATGTCCTGCCCAGCTTCGTCTATGGTTTCTAACAGTGCTTCAGCCTGCTTGGGCTCACTGGCCCAGTCCACATTTCTGCTAGTTGGGGCCCTAAATTATTCTAATGGACTTGCAGTTCTGAAAAGCGGGGTGCGATCCTTTTAATCCTGTGCTCATGAATTGGGCTGTGAACCTCTGCACATCTTGGGATTCATCCATGATAATAACAATGCACCATTAGCTTTTTTTCCATTTCACATTTTATGATTGCCTGATGACTGCACTTGTATTCTAGATGCATTCAAAGAGGACTCAAGTGCACTAATGTGCACTCAATTTTTATTAAAAAAAGAAGATAAAAGAGGATCCTTAGAGAAACATGGCGATGTTAAGAATTCTTATGGAATATAAAACTTTGCTCCTAGGGTGTGACACTGACATCCTTAAATTTCCTGTTTATTTTGTAATTTAAAATGCACATTATATTGGCACTGACTCATCAACACTATGGTACTCACAGGGTAGTAATATTCTATAGGGATTAGGGGGTTCATGGCGGGGTAAACTCACAACTAATGGATGCAGTGAGCATTGTAGAGGGGAAGGGCATGCCTCTAATCCTCGCTTGGGTGAGGCAAAGACATAAAATGTAAACAAAATGGTTGTACCCTCATAATATCCTGAAATAAAAAAAAATAAAATAAAACGTGTGTTTTTATGCTTTTGGCTTTAATTCCTCTCTAAATAAACAAAAGCATTTAAACAGCACTTTATAGTTTGTCAAATACATTTATACACATTCTGTTATTCAAACAGTATTTATAACACAGAAAACTTCCTTGGAGGGAGATAAAAATAAATCAGTTTTCTGCCTTCAAGGAGTTTCCTTTCTAATGGGATAGAGACCGACATAAAATAATTAACTCATGATTATACAGTTGGAATTATTATTATATAGTCAGGCTAAGGCTTTTTAACAGGCAATATATCTAGCCCAGTGTAAGAAGGGCTGAAGAAGCTTCTGACACGTCTCTCTCTTTGCTGGCTGAGCAAACAGCTTAATCCTCAGCTTCTCCACCTGTTTTCTTGGGAGTGCCAACAAGTTCCCACCCATTCCCCCAACTCTAGCCAACTGTGCTGGGGCAGGGTTTGTGAACTGATTGCATATGTTACCAAGGAAATTATTGGGATGTCAAATGGCAGTGTCATCTTCCTGGCAACACATTCTGGAGCAGATTGTGAACCAGTGACCTAGAGGCACATCATTCAAAATGCCAGTCCCATTGCTGGTCTGTCCCCCACCTTCACTCTCCAGGCAGGGACCCCATCTGGCAAGGGTGAGGTACAAGTAAATCCAGAGTTCTATTTCTTCAGGCTTCTTCTAGAGTGGCTGCTCCCAGATTGTCAGCCAGTCCCGTATTTGGCAAGGTCAAGCTTGACCCATATGTAGTCACTGCCTCTCAGTCCTTGTACATTGGCTTTTCACACGTCATACCAGAGATCTTGCACAGAAAGTGAACTCTATAAAAACTACAACGAGGGACTATCATTTTCTTAAAATGTATAGAACAATGTTTTTTTATATTTTAAACCACAAAACAAACACTTAACATATGTTAAAATATTTTCTTAGAATTATTCTTCATTTTCCCCCCTGGATATTAAATACTTTCTCATCTTTTTCTCTTTTCTTGAGATGAATGCGTGTATATGTTCTTGTACTGCCCCAGGTTTTTCCATGTCCCTTTGATGTAGGCTTAGTTTGATATTCCAGATGAATATTGTGTTTATTTTATTACAGAAAAACATAATTCTCTTCAAAAGTCAACAAGCATGTTTGAGCTCTTCAAAGCCTGCCTTACACATATCTAGTACAAAAGTCTAGCTCGTTTAATTCATTGATATGCAATCTTCTATTAATTTAGTCTACAAATGATTATTGTACATCAAGTAAGTCATGATGCTAAGTAATTCGAGGTTAGAAAGATAATCAAATGGATGTTGTTGACAAGAAACATACAGCACAAAAGTAAGTATAATTTAAAGTTGATTATGGCAAATACTAAAAGAGAAATACTTAAAAAGAGTAATAGAGAAGAGTAAGGATAATTAATTTTTCCTTTGTTTTTTTTAAGTTAAAGGGGAAATCTTTCCATTTTTCTTAATACTTTTATTGCTTGCTATCTTAGTCCATTTTGCATTGCTATAAAGGAATACCTAAGGCTCGGTATTTTATAAATAAAAGACGTTCATTTGGCTCACAGTTTTGCAGACTATACAAGAATAATGGCTCTGGCAATCTGCTTGGGATCTGGTGACAGCTTCAGGCTGCTTCCACTCCTGGAAGAAGGGGAAGGGGAACCAAGGTGTGCAGAGATCATGGGGCAAGAGAGGAAGCAAAAGAGAGAGTAGAGAGATGCCAGGCACTTTTTAACAATCAGCTCTCACCCAGAAACTAATGTAGTGAAAATGGATGAAGGGCATTAGTCTATTCATGACCCCCGCCCCCTAGTTGACCCAACCTCCCAATAAAGCCACACTGGTGATCAAATTACAGCATGAAATTTATTGGGGACAAAAATCCCCATATCCAAACCATAGCACTTGCCTATAAAACTGATTTTTATAAATTTATATTTAACATAAACACAGCATCTACATATGCGCAGGGGCATTCCTTTTAGATTTTAGAACTCTTCTAATACAAATGTAAGCTTAACTGGTGACCAGTGGTCATTGCTGTCATGATGCTTTATTGATATACTCAATAAAGAATTATTTTCCTCCTTTGTGCCATCTTGGATGTAGTCCATGTCCTCATAAGCAGAAAAACACAACGACTTGATCCTCAAAGAACTTGTGATAGAGCTAGGCCAGCAGAGAAGCACACAGTAGTTGTTTAATTCAGACCATGAATGCTTTTGTGTTAGATGAATTACTTAAAGTCTCTTTTCCTTTTCCTTATCTGAAAGTAGAGGGAATATGGAATTCCTCCCAGAATTATTCTGCTATTCTTTGGAGATCATGTAGTCACTCTGACTAACATGAATTATGAATTAGAGGCACTCCATACTTGACGGTCATGTTATTAAGCTGTGCTGACCTCTGGTTTTATGAAGTCTTCTGAATTTTGAAAAGGTGGTGAAAAATTTCACAAACATATAGATAAAAACACAACCTCAGGCATCTCCATTACCCTGAGGGAAAAGAACACATTCTGGATGCTTAGGATGTTCATAGGGGAAAATAGAAAATTTAAAGCATTCACAGGCTTGCAAACTGTGGGGTCAGATTTTTTTAGCACTCTATGTAATGAATTCAAGTAGCCCTCAACCGAGTATTTTTTTTTTATTTCAGCATATTATGGGGGTACAGATGTTTAGGTTACGTATATTGCCCTTGCCTCCCCCTCCCCCCCAAGTCCGAGTTTCAAGTGTGTCCATCCCTTGGATGGTGAGCATTGCACTCTTTGTGTATGCAAATACTCATCCCCTCCTCTCCCCTCCCCCCTCTCACCTGCCCAACATCCAATAGTTGTTATTCTTATATGCACACTTGTGT
>NW_012149841.1:511245-512316 GCF_000956105.1 Propithecus coquereli
ATTGTACTCCAGATATTATGAATTTTATATTTTTGGGTGCTGACTTTTCTATTCCTTTAAATAACACTGGGCATTTGTCATTGTTGTTGTTAAGTTAAATTATTTTGAATCAGTTAAAAACTTTCAAGCATTGCTTTTAATTTTTGTTAGGGCAGGTCTGAACTAGAGCTAATTTATTCCACTACAAAGGTGATACGTTTTAAGGAGTCTACCTGGTGTCCTGTGTGTTATCAGGTCCTTCCACTTTAGCTGGTAGAAACACTAATTGTTCCCAGCTCTTGGAAAATTCTGGAAATTTTATGTCCTACTGACTTTCTGTGGTTTCCAGTCTCAGGTAGCTTCTTCTCACATATACGCAATTTACTACTCAGCCTAAGTTTAAGAGAACCCTTTCCGCTGATCTCTGGAGCTAGTTTTCTGTACAGCATCTCATTGTTTGGTGTTCTATCCTGCAAGTCCTAGCTTCCTTGGTTTCCTGAAACTCTGACGCCTTTCCTCAACTCCGTGAGGCTGTTGATCAACCTTTGGACTCCACCTACCTAACTGAGGCCTGGAAACCGCTCCCAGACCCCAGTAAGCTGTGGCAATGTTAGGGCTAATCTTGTTTGCTTGCCTTTCCTCTGGGATCACAGTCCTGTGCAGCCTGTTAGCCAATGTCTTTAAAATGTTGCCACATATACTTTGTCCAGTTTTCTAATTGTTTAAAGTGGAAGAGTAAATGTGAGCCTTGTTACTCCATCACAGACAGTTTCAGAAGTCTATTTCCACACCCTTACATACACTATCTCTACTCTAACTATATTGGTAATTATGTCATTACCATGTCTATACATTTTCATATTTCCCTACTTTTGTTTCTCCTTTTTTGTTTGTTAGAATACAACCTATGCTAACATCTTTGATTTGTTCATGTATTTAGTACATAGTATCTGAATGCTTATTATTGCTTACATCCTATGATAGACACTAAAAATGCATTGATAAATAAGAAATAATTCTTTCCCTTGACAATATGGTGGGTAAGAAATTATGTGATTAAAAGGTATGGCTTTGTTGACTGGAAAGATGCAT
>NW_012149841.1:512366-514504 GCF_000956105.1 Propithecus coquereli
ATCATCTTTTATGGTTTGTGCTTTTGTGTGTGTAGATAAAGCAAACTGATTTTCCTCTTCTCTCATGTCACAACAATCAACAGAAAACTTCTGTGACCTCCGGTCACCAAGAAGTGCGTGGGAATTTCTTTCTACCAGCAACCAATTAACCAATTCTGTAGAGGATTCTTCAGCGCTCACCAGCTGTGTGTCCTCTAACTTAATTCAGTTCTCACACTCTCTACCTGGAGATGGCATCGGATCCCACAGGCTGAGGGCTCAGTCCCACAAGATTGCCCCCCACTTCTAATGCCAGTCGCAAGCCCCAGGTTGATTCACCCGTGCTTCTGACTGACTGGCGGTAAGTTGGGGTTCCCGTGACCTCCTCCTTGGGGTCAGTGAATTGGCGGGAGTGGCTCATAGAACCCAGGGAAACACTTAATGTTTACTGGTTTGTCATAAAGGAAATTACGAAGGGTACAGATGAAGGGATAGGGCAAGGCACGTGGGATAGGGCGTGGAGCTCTCTCTGGAAGTGTGACCCTCCAGGAACCTCCATGTTTTCAGCAATCCAGAAGCTCCTAGAACCCAGTCTTTTGGGGTTTTTATGGAAGTTTCATTAAGTATATAGTTATGATTGATGAAATCACTGGCCATTGATGATCAACTTGACTGCCAGCCCCTCTTCCCTATTCAGAGGTTGGGGGTGGGGCTGAGAGTCCCAGCCCTTTAATCCAGTAACCAGCCCCCATCTTGACGCTACCTAGGGGCACCCAGCCAGCAGTCAAGGCCTTAGCATACAAAAAGGCACTTATCACTTCGGAGAATCCAAGGATTTTAGGAGTTATGAAGACCAAATACATATTTCAGCACATCACGGTGTGCTAGCCAAGGAATCCTTGCCCACCAAGATTACAAAGATTTTCTTCTATGTGTTCCTTTAGATTTTTGTATTTTCAGCTCTACTATTGAGGTCTATAATCCATTTCAGGCTAATTTTTGCATATTATGTGAAATAAGGGTCAAAGTTCATTTTCACTTGTCCGATTATATCATAATCATTTGTTTTTCTTTTCAGACTGCATTTTTCCCACTGAATTACCTTGGCACCTTTGTTAAATTTATTCACCATATATCTGTCACTCTGTTTCTGGACTCTATTACATTCCAGTGATTACTACTATACACACACACACACACACACACACACACACACACACACATGCATGCACACAGATGGTTCCCAACTTACAATGGTCTGACTTAAAATTTTTCAACTTTACGATGAGTTTATTGGGGTATTGAGTGTGTTTTTGACTTAGGATGCCTTTGACTTATGATAGGATTATCAGGTTAGAAGTTAAGGAGCATCTGTGTGAGTGTGTATCCATATATATATATATCTTCACACCAGTACAATACTCTCTTGATTACTGTAGCTTCTTTTTTTGATCAGAGATGGGGTCTTGCCCGGGTTGGTCTCAAACTCCTGAGCTCAAATAAACTTCCCACCTCAGCCTCCCAAGTGGCTGAGACTACAGGCACATGCCACTGTGCCCAGCGATTACTGTAGCTTTACAGACATTTTTGAAATCAGGTAGTATAACTCGTTCAATTTTGTTATGTTTCAACATTGTTTTGGCTATTCTAGGTTTTTTGCATTTCTATATGAATGTTAGAATCCACATGAAAATGTCTGCAAAAACAAAACAAAAAACAAACAAAAGCTCTAGACCAATTTCGGAAGAATTGACATCTTAACGCTATTCAGTCCTCTGATCTAAGAACATGGTGTATCTTCCCCTTTTATGAGATCTTTAATTTCTCTCAATGTTTTACAGTTTTCAGCATATAGCTTTGCCTATTTTTTGTTAAATTTAAATTTAAGAGTTTCATTTTTAATGACATTGTAAGTGGTATTGTTTTTTAATTTTTAATTTAACATTTATTTTGCTAGGATATAGAAATACACTTGGTGTTTGTGGGTTGACCCTGTATCTGTGACCTTAGTAAACTGACTTATTACTTATTGTAGCTTAATATTATTTGTAGATTGTGTGAGATTTCATACTTAGACAATGTGTCATCTGCAAAGAAAGTTTTGCTTCCTCCTTCCCAATATTTAGGCCTTTTTTTCTGTTTTTTTCTGTATCTCTGGC
>NW_012149841.1:514554-516100 GCF_000956105.1 Propithecus coquereli
AATAAATATTTTTATGTATATGTGTGTGTGTGTATATATAGATACACATATATATCAGGCCTCTTTTAATAGTCCTACAAATAGATCTATTCATTTATTTTTGCAAAGCAGCAGTATGGGTGGAACATGAATTAAATTTTCACTTGTCTGTCAATGGCTATTGAAATGGTTTCTAGTATCTTCCTTTTCAAACATTATTGCAATAAATATCTTTGTACACAAGTCAATATTTATGTAGAGCTAATTGCTATAAAATAATTTATGGATCTAAACAAACATTCTTTAACTTTTAGACAGATCATGCCAAAATGTCTTCCTAAAAGGTGGTGACAATTTTCACTTTCACCAACATTTTCTGCACCATTGGCAACACTGGACATTTTCAGCTTTAGCTTTTCTTCTGGGTCAATTTTCATTTTAATTTGCATTTACTCCATTACCAGTGAGGTGGGATATCATTTTATACATATTTATCATTTCTTGGAATTTATGTGTCCCTATCATTTACTCACACTTATATCTTACTATATTAAAGATTTTAACTTTGTGTCTATTATATATGCAGTAAATAATTTCTCTTGGTCATTTGCTAGGATCTTGGATAAGATTCTTATAAAGATTCACTGTTTAATGCAGTGTAATTTCTTGATAGTTGCTGATCCACATGTCATTTGCACAGTACTTCCATGTCAACAAGAATTAGCCAGAGCCCTCCAATCCCAATGGTGCTGTATAACAAGGATTTCACACCACTTCAATTCCGAAGGGAATCAAATCCTATATGTAAAACAAAGAGTTCCTCATAATGCTGAATATTTAATGAAATTGTGCACTAGGCTGGACTGATTTGATATGCACGTACTGCTTTCTTTCTGGTGAACTGAACTTTCTTTCTTGGTGTTCTGAAAAACATGATAGTGATACTGACATGCCCTTCATGGTTTAAGAACTTCTTTCAAGAGAGAAACTGTACACCTGCAAATTGCACTTGCATCTGATCTGGCATCATGAGAATGCCCATTATATGGTAGCAGGTAGATTCTCTTAAGGATAATATACAGGGCTAAAGTTTTCCCTTTAATTTTTGTTTCAGACTACTAGGTCAGAGGATATTTTTTATATTTGCAGGTGCATTTTCCTCCTCCTCTTGTTTGATTTGAATGTCAGATGTAAAATTTAGCCAAGTTACATCATCTTAAGGGAATCCATTAACTCATTACTAGCTTTGGGAAATTAGCTTCACCTGCTTTCATCCTCGGCATTACCAAACAAAATTTTACTATATAAGTAGAATGAATATATTTTTGTAACTCTTTCTACTAAGGAATTTCCTAGGACTCTTCACGCTAGGAAAAGAAGAAAACACTGGTGCAGAAAACAATCCAAGTTCCTTGTGAACCTCCGAATTATCATTTATTTATGACACACAGATATACTGATATTTTATTGATATTGTTCACCCTACCAAAGTTCAAGCTTATATGTCTGGATTTTAATATAAGAGTTGGTCTCTACCACGTTAATCTCTACCTACTTCCTTTCCATT
>NW_012149841.1:526415-528119 GCF_000956105.1 Propithecus coquereli
GTTCTAGTGCACATTTACTGGCAACAGATTCTCTAGGTTTTTGTTTGTTTGGCAAGGTTTTAATTTTATCTTCTCTTTTGAAAAATATTTTTGAAGGATATAGAATTCCAGGTGAAAATTATAGTACTTTTGGTTTAGCGTCTTAGCAATGTCATTCAATTATTTTTGGTTTCCATTATTTTTGTTAAAGAATTAATTTCCAGTGATACATTAGTCATATTAACTTGGAAGGTAATACATCTTATTTGCTCTGTATTTTTTTAAAAATTTCATTTTCTTTGTTGGTTTCCAAAAATTTTACTACAATGTACCTGATTTTTGTTCTTTTTATTTAATCTGCTTGGGGCTTATAGCACTTCATGAATATGTAAATTATATCCTTTAATATTTTAGAAAATTATTAGGCTTAAAATATTGCTTAAAATATTGCTTTCATTGTATTTTTTTTCTTTTCCCTTCTCATGATCTAGTTCCAATTAGACTTTCTTCACCAGATTCTATACAAATGGTATGTCCTTTTCTGCATATTTCATCTCATTTTTCTCCAGGATTCAGTCTGAATATTTTCTATTGACTTTTCTTTCAGTTTAACATCCTCTCTTTAGCTGTGTCCTATCTACTGTTAAACTTATCTTTTAATTTCTCATTAACATTACATTTTTAGTTCCAAAAGTTATATTTGAATACTTATTGAAAGATTTAAGATTTATAGCTTCAATCTTGCTGCCTATTTTTTTGACCTTATAGTATTGATCTGTTGAATATTAGTTATTTTAACATCCACATTTGATAACGCCAATACTTGGTTCACCTATGGATCCATTTTATTAGCTGTCTTATTTTCCCTTGGTCCTGTTTCTTGGTAAGTATGGTAAGTTTTGACTGAACGTGGACATTGTACGCAAAAAATTGTAGAGTTTCTGGCTGACATTATCTACCTGTGGGTGCAATTCCTCTGCTCTTGGGCAGATAGCTACAGCAGAGTGATCTCCTCTAATTAGGAGGAGATCTCCTCTGATCAGGGCCCAGGTTTATTAGGGGCTGGGTTGCCTTCATCTTCAGGCTCATCCCGGTTCTGTTGTACAGCTCTCCAGAGGCACCAATTTGGATGGTTTGCCGGGATCCCCAACTCCCCACCGTCCACTTCAGGAACCTCTAATACTTTTCTCCTCAGTACCTTGTGTCTTGAAAATTCTGCTCTGTTATCCGGCCTTTTTTTGGTTTGGCTTCTTAGCCTCTTATGCTGCACAGCTTAAGGATTTGGCAAATACTTCAAGAGTCTAAACTAGTTATTTTCAACCAGAGTGATTTTGTTCCTCAAGGGACATGGGGTAATGTCTGAAGACATTTTTGGTTCTCACAACTCTGGGTGGGTGGGAGTGGGGAGCGGTTGCTACTGGCATCTAGTGGGTAGAGGCCGGGGATGCTTCCAAACATCTTACAGTGCACAGGGCAGCCCCTCACACACCCGGTACAGAGCTATCTGGCCTGACACATAAATAACGTGGAGGATGAGAAGCCCTGGGCTAAACCGCTGAGTGTCAGGTTCACTTGCTTCTACCTTTCTTCTCTCACACATCTTGTTTCCTCAAGTTCTGACTGCCTTGACAGCTGTAAAACTCCATTTTTAAAAAGATCTTCAGCCTCGTGACGTATTTAATCTTTGCTGGTTTTCTGCCTTGCACGAGGGAGGCTCTGCCAAGC
>NW_012149841.1:528169-529132 GCF_000956105.1 Propithecus coquereli
ACACTGGGCATTTGTCATTGTTGTTGTTAAGTTAAATTATTTTGAATCAGTTAAAAACTTTCAAGCATTGCTTTTAATTTTTGTTAGGGCAGGTCCGAACTAGAGCTAATTTATTCCGCTACAAAGGTGATACGTTTTAAGGAGTCTACCTGGTATCCTGTGTGTTATCAGGTCCTTCCACATGAGCTGGTAGAAATACTAACTGTTCCCAGCTCTTGGAAAATTCTGGAAATTTTATGTCCTACTGACTTTCTGTGGTTTCCAGTCTCAGGTAGCTTCTTCTCACATATACGCAAATTACTACTCAGCCCAAGTTTAAGAGAACCCTTTTCACTGATCTCTGGAGCTAGTTTTCTGTACAGCATCTTATTGTTTGGTGTTCTATCCTGCAAGTCCTAGCTTCCTTGGCTTCCTGAAACTCTGACGCCTTTCCTCAACTCAGTGAGGCTGTTGATCAACCTTTGGACTCCACTTACCTGAGGCCTGGAAACTGCTCCCAGACCCCAGTAAGCTGTGGCAATGTTAGGGCTAATCTTGTTTGCTTGCCTTTCCTCTGGGATCACAGTCCTGTGCAGCTTGTTAGCCAATGTCTTTAAAATGTTGCCACATATACTTTGTCCAGTTTTCTAATTGTTTAAAGTGGAAGAGTAAATGTGAGCCTTGTTACTTCATCACAGACAGTTTCAGAAGTCTATTTCCAACCCTTACATACATTATCTCTACTCTAACTATATGGGTAATTATGTCATTACCATGTCTACACATTTTTATATTTCCCTACTTCTGTTTCTCCTTTTTTGTTTGTTAGAATACTACCTATGCTAACATCTTTGATTTGTTCATGTATTTAGTACATAGTATCTGAATACTTATTATTGCTTACATCCTATGATAGACACTAAAAATGCATTGATAAATAAGAAATAATTCTTTCCCTTGACAATATGGTGGGTAAGAAATTAT
>NW_012149841.1:540332-563814 GCF_000956105.1 Propithecus coquereli
AAGTTTTAGAAAGGAGAAAAACACTGAATAACTTTAGACTTTATTAGAAAACAAATATGTAGTTAAATTTGGGTAAAGTATTTGAAGATTAGAAGCATAATTCATAGCTTTAAACTAGTAGAGAAAAAATGGATTATAGAAATCTTTATTAGTCCAACAAAAATCAGGGGGAAAAAAAAGCAAAGAAATGATAAACAAATTTGAAAAGTCCCTTCAATATACAATTCAGTTCACGAATTAGAAAGAGAAAAAAAATCACCCAACTTATTCTATGAGACGTATGACTTTTGTGCCCAAACAAGAAAAGGCCAGTACAAGACAAAAATAGACCAATTTCACTTTTGATTGTAGATTCAAAGGTCCTAAATAAATGCCAGGGAATAGCATTCAGCAATGTGTTAAACAATAACAAACTATCACAAAATAGATTTTATCTCAATAATGCGAGGATATCTCAATATCAGGAACTGTATTAATGTCAAAATATCAGAAACTTGACAATTTCAAATGTTGGGAAGTAAACAGAATTTCTCTGAAGAAAAGAACCTTTGTCCTATGACTGAAATAATCGCCACAAATAATATTTTTTAAGGACAATGCAGACTACAGAGTCAAAAATAACTAAGGACCAAAGAAATAAAGCACCATGAGGGAATTACTGTCAGCATGCAATATTATTTTAATACCAGAAAATCAGTCAATGTAATTTATCACATTTTGTTAAATTAAAGAAAAAAAGTATACAAAGTCTGAAGAAGCATCTTATAAACTTTAATAGTTATTCGTGATTTTAAAAATAATTTAGGAAGTTAGGAATAGAATTTGATAATAAATGGTTAGCTTCCAAGCACTCTACAGAAAACATTTTGCCTAATAATGAAGTGTTGCAAGTTTCCCTCTGCCATTGGGAACAAACTGTGATCACCACTTTCATTCACTATTGTACAGCAGGTTCTAGACAGGGTGCCACCATCATCTCTCATGTAGATGAGGGTAGAATTCTTATGTAGTCCTCCCTGAGAAAGAAATTAAAATATTTGTTATATTGTGATGGTGCTCTGCTCAAATGCCTATGGTGACTCTTCATTTCAAAGTGGGGTGGAAGGGCCTGCATGATGTGGTCCTGTTACCTCTCCTCCTGTTGTTTCTTGCCCATAGCCATGTTGTTTCAACCACATTGGTATCCTTAGTATTTCCTAAACATCCAAGGCAAACTCCTCCCCCAGGGCCTTGGCCTTCGCTGTTTCCTCTGCTTGGAAGACTCTTAGCCCAGACATCTGTCTGCCTCTCTCTCTCTCTCCCACCATTTTAAGGTTTTCCTCAGTTGTCACCTTCTTCAAAGGGTCACCCTAAGGCCTTATTTAATACTGTAGCCCCTACCTCCAAATCCCCCTTATTTGACCTACTTTTTTTTGTTTCCTGAAATTTACCATCATATACCATATTACATACTTTTTGTTATATATATTATGTATCATTTATTTTCCCCTGCTACAATATGAGTTTCATGAGGGCTGAGATCATGTCCATTTTATATCCTGAATGCTCAGGAATAGTATGTCACATCAGTAGGCATTCAAGAAATATTTGCTAGATCGTGAAATGAGGAGATTATGTGCAAAAGCTAGATACATTTAGAAATGCATTTTGGAAAGTTAAAAAAAATAAATGATGTCTGATGACCTTGGGTCCTTTGAATTAATTATCTGTATTCAACAATGATCACTTTTTTTTTTATTTCAGCATATTATGGGATACAGATGTTTAGGTTACGTGTGTTGCCCTTCGTTCCCCACCCCCCAAGTCCGTGTTTCAAATATGTCCATCTTTCGGGTAGTGCGCATTGCACTCCTTGTGTATACAAATACCCGTCCCCTCCTCCCTCCTCCTCCCTCCTCCCGCTGCCCTCCCCCTTCCCCAGCATCCAATAGATGTTGTTCTGATATGTGCCTTTATGTGTTGATTAGTTAATACCAATTTGATGGTGAGTACAAATGGATCCCATTCTTCTGCTCTTGTGGTGCCCCACTTTGGATAATGGGTTCAAGTTTAATCCAGGAAAGTGTAAGTGGTGCTAGATCACTGTCATTTCTTATGATTGAGTAATATTCCATTGTAAACATATACCAAATTTTGATAATACACTCATGGATTGACGAGCACTTGGGTTGTTTCCACATTCTTGCAATAGTGAATTGTGCTGCCATAAACATTCAGGTGCAGATGTCCTTATCGTAGAATGTTTTGTGCTCTTTTGGGTAGATGCCTAATAGTGCTATTGCTGGATCAAATGGTATTTCTATTTTTAGCTCTCTGAGGTATCTCCAAATTCTTTTCCACAGAGGTTGCACTAATTTGCACTCCCACTGGCAGTGTAGAAGTGTTCCTGTCTCTCCACATCCTCGCCAACATTTGTTGTTTTGTGTTTTTTTGATAGAGGCCAATCTCACCGGGGTTAGGTGATACCTCATTGTGGTTTTGATTTGCATTTCTCTAATGATTAGAGATGTTGAGCATTTTTTTTTTATATGTTTGCTGGCCATTATTCTGTCTTCTTTTGAAAAGTTTCTGTTCATTTCCCTTGCCCATTTGTTGATGGGGTTGTTTGATTTTTTCTTGTTGATTTTTTTGAGTTCTAGATAGATTCTGGTTATCAGCCCTTTGTCAGATGTGTAGAGAGCAAATATTTTTTCCCATTCTGTGGGCTTTCTATTCACTCTAATGATAGTTTCCTTGGCAGTGCAGAAGCTTTTTAATTTGATTAGATCCCACTTATTTATTTTTGTTGCTGTGGCGATTGCTTTGGGGGTCTTCTTCAAGAATTCCTTACCTAGGCCGATGTCTGAAAGGGTCTTCCCAACATCTTCATTTAGAATTCTTAAGGTTTCATGCCTTAGGTTTAAGTCTGTTATCCACCTTGAATTGATTTTTGTGAGAGGTGAGAGGTAGGGGTCTAGTTTCAGTCTTCTGCATGTAGCTATCCAGTTTTCCCAGCACCATTTATTGAAAAGAGATTCTTTTCCCCAGTGTATGTTTTTGTCAGCTTTGTCAAAGATTAGATTACCATATGCAGATGGTTTCATCTCTGGATTCTCAGTCCTGTTCCAGAGGTCAATGTCTCTATTTTTGTGCCAGTACCAAGCTGTTTTAATCACTACAGCCTGGTAGTATGGCTTAAAGTCAGGTAAACTGATACCTCCCAGTTTGTTCTTTTTACTTAAGATTGCTTTGGCTATACGAGGTCTTTTCTGGTTCCATACAAAGCATAGAATTATTTTTTCCAGATCTGTGAAGAATGATAATGGGATTTTGATAGGGATTACATTAATTCTGTAGATCACTTTAGGTAGTATGGACATTTTAATGATATTGATTCTACCAATCCATGAGCAAGGTAGGTTTTTCCATCTGTTTACATCTTCTACAATTTCTTTTTTTAGTGTTTCGTAGTTCTCCCTGCATAAGTCTCTTACATCTTTCGTTAAATGTAACAGAATATCGGAATAGACCAATTTCAAGTTCAGAAATTGAAGCAGCAATCAAAAACCTCCCAAAACGTAAAAGCCCCGGACCAGATGGCTACACCCCAGAGTTTTACCAAACATTCAAAGATGAACTCACACCTATACTCCAGAAATTATTGCACAATATTGAGAAAGATGGCATCATTCCTAACTCATTCTACGAAGCCAATATCACCTTGATACCAAAGCCAGGAAAGGAGACAACAAAAAAAGAAAACTACAGACCAATATCCCTCATGAATATAGATGCAAAAATCCTCAACAAAATTTTAGCAAATAGAATTCAGCAGCACATCAAAAAAATAATTCACCATGACCAGGTGGGCTTTATTCCGGGGATGCAAGGCTGGTTTAACATACGCAAATCTATAAATGCAATTCGCCACATAAATAAAAGCAAGAACAAAGACCATATGATTCTTTCGATAGATGCAGAAAAAGCATTTGACAAAGTCCAACACACCTTTATGATAAAAACTCTCATCAAAATAGGTATAGAAGGCTCATTCCTTAAAATTATCAAGTCCATCTATGACAAACCCACTGCCAATATCATATTGAATGGGGAAAAATTGAAACCATTCCCACTTAGAACCGGAACCAGACAAGGCTGCCCTCTATCTCCACTTCTATTCAACATAGTGCTCGAAATCCTCGCCACAGCAATTAGGCAAGAGAGGGATATTAAGGGTGTCCAAATGGGGACAGACGAGATCAAACTCCCGCTCTTCGCCGATGATATGATACTATATCTAGAAAACTCCAAAGACTCATCTAAGAGACTCCTAGAACTGATAAATGAATTCAGCAAAGTCTCAGGCTACAAAATCAATACACACAAATCTGAGGCATTCATATATGCCAACAACAGTCAAGCAGAAGATCAAATTAAAAAGGCAATTCCTTTTACAATAGCCTCAAAGAAAAACAATGATCACTTTTTAACGTATATATTAGTAGCCTCCATTTTACTAATTTTAAATATTCTTTTTGTTTCAGTAAGACTGAATGCTGTTTGCAAGGAATACTGTATATTGATATTACTTGTATATGTTCCAAAGTGGTATGGGATGCTACTTTCTTAATGCTGTTTTTGACTGGAAGGCCATGTCTGATTGATTTTAAATGCTAAGCCCATAGTTGCAGGGGACAAAGCCCCATCAAATTACCTGCCCTACTAAATGAATATTCCTGACATACATACATATATACCTGTGTACACGCATATAAATATATAAACACATGTGTGTGCATACTACATATATGTGTATGTAGTCACTGATTCAGAACAAAGTTGTTTATGTTAGCGAACATATTTGGATTCTGACCTTAGAACTGCCACTTAGTAGCTTCAGTGTGAAAGGAAAGTCATTTAGCCTTTCTAAGTTTCAGTTTTCTAATTTATGCTAAAGGAGCTCATCTAGATAAGCTGTAATGATTCAATCTACCTGATTAATTTTTCTATTTATGTGTTTATTTGGGTCTATTAGTTTTGATGGAGTTTGGAAACATCTACACACATAGCTCTCCCATTGCTTAGGTTGAAATCTCAGACCTACCACTTAACAGTTGTATGCCCTTGGGAAAAAACTTACTGCCTCTTGGTTTCACTTTCCTCCTCTGCCATATGAAAATCAGAGTAGTACCTACCTCCCTGAGTAGGATTCAGTAAGTTCCTATGTGTAAAGCACTTGAACAATGTCTAGTGCATAGTAAGTGTCAGGTTACACTTCCCTTTTATTGAGATGTAGAGATGGATGTTGGGAAAAGAAATGAAAGGGGTTTTGAGTGGATTCTCCCCCACGCACATGTTTCTCAAACAAACCTAGCGATTCGTGTCTGAAACACATCCTGCTATTTCAGGAATCTGTGTCTTCGCACATTTTGTCCTCCTGCCTGGAAACTCCAAGTTTGGATCAAATTCTATCATCCTTCCAAGATCACCGCAGGGCTTGTGAGCCCGGGCTCTCCACCTCACTGCCCCCCTCTGTGATCTTTGTCTTTCCTGTGCAATATATATGTGTTGATAAATACAAACACAAACTGAATTTCTAAATTTAACCAGTACTTACCAGATTCTCACTCTGTATTGAGCATTGTGCTGATACCTGTATTTATATCATCTAGTTCAATCCCTCTCAATGACATTATGAGATAGATATTATTTCCAATATTTATGAGCATGAAAGCTGAGGTTCAGAGACAAATGTTGACTTCCCCAAATTCTCAGAAACAGTAAATGGTGGAATGGAAATTTTATCATTTGATTAAACTGTCCATCCTTTCAACTAAATTAGAGGTGTATTTGGGGAGAAATGTTATTGTTTAGGTTTCATATATGCAGTATTAGAACAGCTTCTGGCAAAAGGTAGACATTGGATAATCATAAGTTGATTGAAAGAACTGATGGATGAACAGTGGGTGAAGAAGGTAGCAAGAGATTAGGAAACATATGATAACTTGGAACCAACTGAAGAGGGCTTTTTAAAATGTATGGAGGAGTTTGGGCTTTATCCTGTAGGTTTTGAGGTGCAATTACTGCATTTGACATGAAGAATTGCATATCAAGATTGCATTTTCAAAATATACCAATGACAGGAAAATTTCAAGGACAAAACTAGGGATAGAAAGAGCTTTTAGGAGGTTGTAGTAAATGTGAGCCAGAGCACTGACCAAGACAACAGGAATATCAACATCCCACAAACCCAGCAGCTTTCAACAACACACATTTCTTACAGTTTCCATGTGTCAAGAGTCTGCGCATGGCTCAGCCGTGTCCTCTGCTTGGGACCTTACCATATGCGGGCTGGGCTATGTTCTCATCTGGAGCCAGAGGGCCCCTTCTAAATTCACGTGGTTGCTGGTAGAATTCAGATCCTTGCAGTTGTAGGACTGAGGTCCCCATTTTCTCGCTGGCTGTCACGCAGGGCCCGGCTCTCCTGCTCTGAGCTCTAGAGGACATCCACAAATTTTTATCACATGGACTTCTCCCAGGCCCTCTCGTAACATGGCAGCTTACTTCTTCAAACCAGTAGGAGAACCTCTCAGCCCAGGCTGCTAAGATTTAGCCCTGCATAATGTAATATAATCATGGGAAACTATCCATATTCTGTCATCTAGAAGTGAGTCTCAGGTTCTGCCTGCTCCCAAGGGGAGGAAAATACACAAGGTGTCAGTCATTGAGGACACACAGCCTAGGGATCCACTGTAAGGGCAGACATTGAGACGCAAGGGTTAACCGTCTACCATCCCAGCAGCAAGGAAGCTAAGCAGAGCAGTTAAGATTATAGCCGATAAAGCCAGACTACCTGGGTTCCATATAACCATGGGCAGTTAGCCTAGTCTGACTGTGCTTCAGTGTCCTTATGTGTATGGAGAAAATAAAGCATTGCTGTTAAATGAGGTAGTACATATGAAGTGCCTAGAACTTAGTAGGTGCTCATTACCTGCTCTCCAATATTACTCTGTGCTACGTGTCCCTCCCCAAATTCACACATTGAAACCTAGTCAGCAATGTGATGGTACCAGGGGGTAGGGCCACTGGAAAGTGATTAGGCGTGGGAAGTAATTAGTTCATGAAGGTAGATCCCTCACGAATTGGATGAGTGTCCTTATAAAAGAGGCCCCAGAAAACTGCCTTGCCCCCTCCTACCATGTGAGGGCACAGCTGAAGGGTGCCATCCATGAACCAGAAAGTGGGCCCTCACCAGACACTGAATCTGCTGGCACTTTGATCTTGGACTTCCCAGCCTCTGAACCGGGAGAAATAGTTTTTTGTTGTTTATAAGCTCCAGTCCATGGTCGTTTGTTGGCAACCCAAACATACTGAGACAATACACACTGGCTGAGGAGGCCTTCCCATTTGCTTCAGCTTGACTAAACTTTACACAGGCCTCTCACTTCCCTTTTCCTAGAGCATTTACTTTACTTACCTTTGTAAATTCTTTCTAAGTCCCTTTGAGATGTAAATCTTCTCCCAGGCCCCTGCCACTTTTGCCACCCTTGAATGTCTTTATCAAGGATCTGGGAACCATCCGTTTGAAAGGTAATTGAAGAAGATAACCCTCCAGTCTCCCTGCCTCCAAGGTAGGGTAGGAGCCTAACTTTGATAAGGGACAATTTGCAAACACAGATGGCCTCAGCACAGGGACTGACCTCCCAGCTGAAGTCCTCCCTGCTTTTCTGCCAGCTCACCCCAGTGCTTGTAAACCTCCCACCATTTTTTCCAGTGGAGCTGAGTTCAATCTCTCTCCTCTATTTCAGCAGTCTTAAATAAAATCTTCCTTGTCCATTTAACTCTGTCTGGTGCAATTTTTCTTTGACAATATCACAGCAATCCACACGGCAACACTCCTTTTCTAACCTGGCTTATGGGTAGCAGCTTTGGAACACGGCCAGTAGGCAAAGAAGAAAGTCAATGAGTTCTGGCATCCTCCTGCCTCCCCTTTTCTGTGTCTATTTCTCCTGAATGACTATTGCCCTTAGGGATATTAAGACCCTTCACATAATGCCCAGACTCCAACCCATTTTTCTGTTTTCTGCTCGGTCCATGTAATGACTGCCACATATAAGGACGCCATACAACATCAGATTATGTTAGATTATGACTCATTGCATTATACCTTCCAGGAGAATTTCCATTTTAACAAGGGGTATTCTCTTAACCCAAAAGAATTTTCTTAAATCCTGACATTTTATCACTAATTCCAAGGCATTATTAGACATTGGCACTTCCTAGAAACTTGCAATTAATCCTGCAGGTTGCAACCTATTTGGCCTAGAGTAGGCCCTGATGGGTAGAAATGGATAAAGCATACATTTACACAGGAATTAGAAGGAGGTGAGCAGATCCACTATGAAATAGAGAGAAATCCAAATCTAAGTCATATGAGCAAAATGGAATAAGGACTCATTGTTTCTTTTCTGTAGCTTAGAAACAAATAGATAAAAGGAGATGCATCTTCACGTATAATTGTCAAAAGGTTTGAAAATAACGTAGCAAGTCAAATATCATATAAATGTCACAGAAGCTCTATTTCTAGGTATAAGCAGAAGTCTTATCAGTTTGAAACATGTCCTTTGAGAGTTGCTCACTCTCAATGTCTAATCATAATTTCAGAGGATGCTGGTGTTCAAATAAATAAATCTCTTTAATTGAGACAATATGGGACCAAAGAGCAGAAATATCTCTTGGGTGTGCATGTGTGTATGTGCGTGTGTGTGTGTGTGTTGAGGCTATACTCAGGGTTCCTGTATAGCAGCCTAGACCTTCACCAAGTCTTTCACACTCAGGAAGGAGGTGGGAAGAATCAGTGGGAGGACATTCTTTTTACTGAACAGAATATTAATATTTCGGAACATAGTGTCTGCATTTCTGGAGAAAATGTCTATTCCTTGTGACTTCTGATTTTGGTAACATAGTTTGTATGACCCTGGCACTTGTAGAATCCTAATTATTGGCTCTTTTATCAGAGAATCCTATTTCCAGGGACTTGTTTTTGTGAAATTAGAAATCCTACTTCTAGAACCAAGAATCAAGTGAAACCAGCTACGGGGTCATCAAGACTTTATACTTGGTTTTCATTTTGTTCAGTGCTCTAAACGGGTAAGTGGTGGGTTTGAAGAAAGAAAAAAAAAATTGAAGAAATAAAAGTCCAAAATGAGGCATAAAACTCAGTCTTCTTTAAACTCAAAGAAGTGGTGTTTTCTTTGTCTTCTTTGTGGTGTTAGAGGATTTCTTGGTCATGCAGGTGACTTGTTATTACAAAACCAAGTTCTGTCCAGCTGTTTTTGAGACCTGGGACGTGAAGTGCAGAGACAGGTTGTGACCTAACCCCGTGCGTGTCATGCACGTTTTAGCACAATGGGACTAAGAGTTCCGAGTAGAGCTCTCCATTCGCTGAGGGCTTTGCTGTTCTGTGGAAGACAGAAGTGCTGGGGAGAGGAGAGTTATGTGTCAGTGGCAGCGCGAGTTAAGTAGCATGTTAGGCACTGTTCCACTAAAGAAGACCTTGTGAGCAAATGCCAGCTCCTTAAATCTCCTTGCACTTTCATGCATGAGACGATGTCAGTGATAAATGACGTGGAAACTAAAACACGGTGAAGTACTTCAGACAGTCTCTCTAGAATTAAGCTGGTCACGTATAGATCTAGAAGTCAACCTTTTCAATCTGCAGGGAGCTGCCAAGATCATGACCTACAACCAAAGCAGAAGAGAAGGCTTAACTTGAATAAAAGGAAAAGTGCTACAAGATAGGCAGCCTCTTACTTTATTAAATAGAGAGGTTGGGGCAGGAAATTAGAGCCCAGGTTAGTGTGGACATAGAGTTTTGATACATTTCAAAAGGTCTGGACTTGACTTTCTGGAATTACCTGTGTGTGTGTGTGTTTGTATGACTCCTAAGTGTGCCTTTAGCATGTACAGTAGTCTTCCCTTACCTGAGGTTTTGCCTTCCCTGGTTTCAGTTACCTGAGGTCAACCACATTCTGAAAATAGATGAATATAGTACAATAAGTACAACAAGTATTGGGGGGGGTGGAGAGAGAGAACATACTCACATATGTTTTTACAGTATATTGTTATAATTATTCTATTATATTTCTAGTTGTTAATTTCTTACCGTCCATAATTTATAAATTAAATTTTATCGTAAGTATGTATGCATAAGAAAAAACATAGTATATATAGGGTTTGGTACTATCCGTGGTTTCAGGCATCCACTGGGGGTCTTGGAACATGTCCCTGCAGACAAGGGGAAACTACTGTACCTTTTGGAAGGATCTCATAAGAGCTGGAGGCAATGTCTTTCACATAGGCTGGTCAGGGAGGAGCATGTAGGATGCATTGCTGGCCTCATCACACAGAGCATCAGCCTTCTACACTTCCTGGAATATGACCTCTTTGAGCAGAGAACCCTCCCTCCCACTGCTGTCTGCCCTGGGGCTCTGCGCAGAGCCAGGTGTCCCACCTGAGTAGTCCTGTGCTGCCAGGACCAGCAGCGCGCACACAGTAACCGTGGGGGCAGTGATATCTTGGCTGTCGAGCAGAATTGTGTAATTTTATGATTTCCCAAGTGCTTTTCCCAAATCCTGCTCTCTGACACAGGAGTTAAGCCTTTAATTTTGCAGAGAGAACAGGGCTAAAACTCTGAGTCAGCCCAGGAGGGAGAAGAGAGACAAGCCCTCCTAGCTTAGGGATGTGAGGCTGGGCGAGGGAGAGGAGGGGAGATTATAAAAGGGGCTCCCTGGGGACCTGAAGGGAAATGGGGATTGCTGTAAATGTGCATTCAGGGGAAAGGCTGGGATGTGCACACCTGGGCACACTCGTCACTGCTCCAAATGTCCCCCCATTTTCAATGACATCTTTCTTTTGTCTTGTAATACCATTCGTACCTCCAACCAAAATTGATATTATAAGAAGTTAAATATGAAACATATTTCCAATAACCTTCATAGAATCAGCATGTTGACTCTATAGCCTACCCACCCCCAACAACAAAAAAAAATGCGCAGACTGCTGTTTGCAGTCATTGGCGTATAAAGACTGTCTCATGCAGGGAAAGGAACTGGGTGAGGTGTGAAAAGTCCTGGTTCAAGTCAGGGCCCCATCACTTCATCCCTGTGTCGCACGGAGCAAGAGTGTCCTGAATATTCCGTATTTCACTTGAATGGTGGTGTTGGAGAAATATATATCATATCCTGCCTCACTTATGCATTAAATAGAAAGTAGCATATAGACGTGTTCCGTGAGGTACAGAACAACTTATTACCATCCATGCTGACTTTTCTTTGTTAGTCTCTCTTGTGTCTGTGGAGCAGGGAAATAATGGCAGGAAAAATAATTGTCGTTAGTCATTGGCTGTTCTTCCATGGCTTTCCTCTTGGGGCAGTGTCTCCAGTGTATTTTGACATTTAATTCTGATGTTTTACTGTCAAAACAGTGGAATATTTATTAAATCTTAAAAAATACCATCCAGAATCCTACCATCTAATACAAATTTAATTCCTTTAATTTAATTCCTTTAATTCCTTTTATATTAACTTTTGATTTAAATATTTTAAATAGATGCAATTACATTACTTTGTATTCTTTCAGTTAACATCATGTGGTAAACACTCTAAGCATTCTTCCATGCTTCTCCCTAGTCTTTGTAATTACTGTTTTCGTAGATGCACGATGTTGCATCAAGTTGACGGATCACACTTAGTCAGCCCCCTCTTACTGGATGTTGATATTACTACCGTTTTGGCGGTGAAGCCTGCAGAAGAGGTGCCTTCTATCCATTTTCATAAATGTGGCTCTGGAGTCTAGCAGCTCGGGAGCCTGTAACGAACGTGGTGGCTTTTGGTTCCCACAGGAAGGAGATGCGAGCTGGCCTTCGTTTCACGAGCTGAACAATGGAAGTTGAATCCCACACTCCTTGACTCTTCCTATCTGTTCTCTCTTTTAGGTCTCTCTCTGTGAACATTTCCCTAAAAAGGAAATGGAATCCACTGTGCATAGGACTTGAAACCCATGTTTTCCAAAATAAATCAATTTGAATGGAAAACTCCCATAATATCAATTTGATTTAACAAAATATATTAAAGGGCTACTATACTGTGAAACTGCCATCTGCGGGGATCAGTAATGGTTAAACTTGAAAGCTCAGACTCAGGAAGAGTTGGGGTTATATTTCTGCTCTGTTCCATGATGGCTGAACAGCCACAACAAGGTACTTCATCTTTTGCAGATACACTTTCCTCAGCTGAAAAAATGGGGAGCACATGATTTCATACATGTGAAATATTTTGCACGTCTATATGATAAAGCATGGCTATTATTGTTATCGCTTTTATTATATGTCCTCCGGACTAAGTACCTCAGGGAAGTTATATAACTCCTTTAAGCCTCAATTTCCAAATCTATAAAACGGATCTCATACTAGTATGCATTTTAGGGTCTGTTAGATTCAGGAGTGCAATCTATGCAGATAGCTCAGGAGAGTGCCTAGGACAAGCAATCCTTCAATAAATGTGATTATTTTTACTTTTTCTTTTGATTGTCAACCTGGCTAGGCCTGTGTTATTATCTCTTCTTGTACTGCAAAGGACATGGGACCCCAGAGGGGTTCAGTAGCCTGTCAGTCACTGGATTGGATCCAAGTGCTAGAGTTCAAACTGGGACCTTCTTGACTTTAAAACCCATGCTTCTGTCCACTCTTGCAAACTCTGGGGAATTCTAGATGAATGAGACGAGGTTCTTGACGATCAGAATTGCATAGTGTAGAGAGGGGAACTATGAAGCATGAATATCCAGATGAGAGTTAGGACACCTGAGGACAGCAGAAGTCCTGGGAGCCAGTGCTGGGGGACTAGGGGGAGTCCTGCCTGGGGAAAGAGGGGTGGGAAGGCCTGTGGAGGAGGTGACCTGTCCTGGGTTTGCCAACCCCCCCTGAACTGATAGCAATTGTGAATTCCAGGAAAGCAGTGTTGAAATGAACTTAATATTTCTTCAGATGAGAAAAGATGCCCTTAGGGAAGAAAAACCTGGCTGGGCTTTGACATTCAATTTCCAAGCACTTTAGCTTCGAAGAGAACTCTAAAGACGCCTTCCTAACCTACTTTTCTGCTACATTTCCCCGTCCCTTCTTCCCTCCCCCACCCTTTCCCTGCAGGCTGCTGCTCAGGCCACAGGCCATGGATTTGGGGAAACAGAATTTCTGACCTAGGCTTTTGTACTAGGGTGGCCAAAATGGAGGGTGGAATGAACAGGGGGAGAACGCAATGGATCACTGAATGAAGAAACTGCATATTCCTGCTTGCCCCTTATTTAATTCACTGGTAGCCAATTTAATGGAAATATATTACCTTAAAAAAAAAAAAAAGAAGGAAAACATTAAAAACAGCAACAACCCAGACAAATACCTGTAGTTTGGGTGATAATTTTGCATTTGGTGGAGAGTTAAAAAGCATGTCTGCATTTATTTGATACTGAATTAATATTTGGAATGACCCACCTTTCAGCACTCACTGTCCCAGCGCATTGGCCTGGAGGAGATCCTAAGGCCATTTCTAAGTGTTGTCTTTTGGATAAGATTCATAGAAGAATTGGCGGGGAACCATGCTGCTTGCACTTTACCAGGTAACACCAAGAACAACTTGTTCAAGTATCAGGGCAGACACAGGCTGCCATTTCCATGTTTCAGCCAGGAGAGCCATCTCCTGTGTCCAGCCTGCTCCTGAGCCAGCAGGGGCAGAGGCCAGAGCTGGTCTGCTTGGAAGTGGGTGGGCCTGGCCCTTGGATGACTCCGGAAAGTTAAATGGAGCTGAGAATTCAAGTCCACACATTTTTTTATATTAGTATGTAATTTTGCCTGAGTAACGGTACCCATTGCATCCCTCTTGGCCCCTTCTGAGTTTGCTGTCCCAGTTTGGCTGTGAGCTCCCCAAGGGAATCTGTTCTTCATTTCGCACAGTTCCTGGGACCTGGAAGTCGCTCAGTGCCAGCATGGCAGAGTCAGTGAGTAGCAAGAATTGTACAGTAAGAATTGTCGGGGGAGGCAGCCTGGGTTTTAATGCTGGTTCTGCCCCCAACTCTGACTTTGGCCAAGTTGCTAAGCTTTTCTAAGCATCAATTTCATCATCTATAAAATCAGACAAATGTTTAGTGCTCATCTCAAAGGGTAGGTTCCTGAATGAACTGAGATACAGCCTGTACTCAACGCAACACTAGACATCCTGAACCCCTTTACTAAGTGGAAGTCTATACTGCTGTTATGTTTACTGGTATTGTTTTCATGTTCAAAAAAACCACAGCAATGAGAATGGTAAATAGGCACGTGTTACAATTAAGGTTCCATTTTCGCTTTGTTTCTTTTCTTTTCTGTTCTGAGTTTGGACATCACGGGCAAGGATTTCTTTGGATAGTGGGTTTCTGGCTTACCCCATCTGCCAATCTATAAGTTTAGTTATATATTTATTTATCATATGTCTTCCTCTGCTAGCAGGCAGGGGCTTTTTTTCTGGTTCTTCGTTGCACCGTGCTTGGCCCACAGCAGTGAATTAGTGACTCAGTGATGGAATCCATCTGTAGGGTTTTATGTTTTCCAGTTTCAGGCACCAGCAGAGAGAATATCCTATCAGTTTCAAGTTCAAATCTACCAGGGAAGGGTGTCCTTGGCCTAGTTTGGGTCAAATTCTCACACAGTGGGTATGGGACAGGATCACAGCTAATGTGGCCCTCATGGATGTGGGATGGGTGGAGGGAGGGGGGCGATCCGAGAACAAAACGTCTGTCTTGAGCAGATGAAAGAGTAGATGCTGAACAAAAATTATACAGTTCTTTCCTCCAGGGAGTTTACCTGTAGTCATTTTATCCTTTTCTCTCTAGTTTTGAATTTAGGAAGGGCAAGGCCATCTTGACCCAGAAAAGCCCTTTATGCATTTACCCAAAAGAAGATCACTTCCATCTTATCCTACAATCAGGCAGCAAGTATTTACTGAGTAATGATTGCCTGCCAGCAGCATGCAGTAAGTACCCTGTGATGTAGAGAGATAGACATGCAAAGCAGAGAAATAGATTTGGGAGTCATTTACATCCTGGTGAGAGAGGAAGTGCTGAAAGCAGATGAGCTCTGGGAGAAGACAGGTGGGGAAGGGAAGGGATAGAATCCACAGTCTTCGAAGACTCCCCCACAGAAGGAGAGGGTTGGTGACAAGGTGCCAGCTGGAGCCAAGTAAGGACAAACTTCAGGGAGCCCTCGTTCTGCAGGGACCTAGGCCAGGGGAGGGGTCTACACAGGAAGGAGCCCCTCACACAAATGTCACAAAACGAAGGAGACTGGCAAGCCTGCACAGGAGCACCTTGAGGACACAGGTTCTGTTTTACCCAGAATTTGTTTTCTCACTCTCCGGCTCAGCTCTGTTTCCTAAATCACCCCAGGCAGTATACATGCAAATACAAATTCCAGTTCTTAATGTACCCATTGCAGCCTCTAGCGATTGTGAAGAAACAGTATCAATTTCTCTGCCCTCCAAACTCAAAGGACAAATGGTACAATGTTCTTACTCTCCCTTGTATGATGGTAGTTACTGTTAGTTATCTTAACAAGCTTCAGCCAGGCGTCTTTTGTGCTTTTGAGAGATCTGTAAACACGATAATTTCAGGAATACATGGTGTCCTTAGGGATATTCAAACACACAGAATTCTTGCAGCATCTGAGCTAAATTGATAGACTTTTTAAAATGATTGACAATTACCAATAGCTGGAGGTTTGAAAGCTTATTTCATGTGCTCTGTGGATACGCGGCTTCAACTTATATTTCTTAGAGGGCTCATGATTCATCCACTACAGAAGGAACATTTTTTCAATTTTTCAAGGGAAATTTGGTGAACAAAATAAACTGGGTTAGGTCAGTTACTTTTTTTATAACTGAGTTACATGTGGTTTATTTGGTTCACCTCTGTGAACCCTCCCACCATGCCAAGGGCCAACTTGCTCATCGACAGAGCATGTATTAAGCACCATATGGTAGAAAAGGCACATCCTTCGCACTCAAGGAAGTTAACATTAATAAAGGAGGACGAGACAGAGACATAGAGAACAACGATGCAAGGCGGCAGGTGATCATTACCAAATGTGTAGCATATTTCCCAGCACAGTAAAAATTAATATTTTTGAATGAATAAATAAATGAAGACATTGACTGGAAAAGTGTGTGTGATTTTAGCGGAGAGAGAGGGGACCTCATGAAGTGACAGCATATACTTTCCTGTTGGATATGGAATTGGAAAGAAAGGAGAGGACTGGGTACGTAGAGATGGAGGGGGAAAGAATAGCACACATTTGGGGGGAGGGTATAGGTAGGGACATTGAGATGGGAGCCAGAGAGACTGGGGAGACCACGGGGGCGGTTTGCAGCAGAAGGCCGGCAGGCTCACCCAGAGGACGTAAAGGATCTTGGGGCATCATGATGTTTACCACGGCTAAACACGGTGTGTGGGGGGACTTGATTCTCGTTTATAAAATAGATAATGAGCTCTCTCTGGACTTAATAAGTCTTACAGAGGTCAGGCTATCACTGTACATAAGTTACTCTATCATATGGGGTCCCCAACAAATTTTTGCTCCTTTCACAACCATAAGCTTAAGTAAAGAAGAAAAAAATCTATAAATAGCATTTTCAACAATTTAATAAAGAGGAAAAAAAGTCTGTAATTATATATATAGTATTTTATTTGCAATTCTTTAATAAATATAAATTGTCTACTTTAAACAAAATAGTGCATGGTGTCCTTTGCACAGTGTCACTGAAGCATTTGCTGTTAAGAAAACAATTTGCTATTCAAAGAAGATTTCATGATTTCAAATACTTCAAATCTATGTAAGGGAAATAATGCACTTTTGTCCTTGCCTTCTGTTTTGAACAAATTGGACAAAAATTGAGAACCTCTTTCAAGTATATGGTGTCTGAACATTCTGAGATGGAAGCTAACCTTGGAGGGCCTCAGGGAGTTGTCACATTGTTTCAATACTGTGATGTTCTGTAACGTCCCTGTGTGATAATTTGCTTGAAGCTTAGATATTCATACCATTGGAATAGGGGGGTAAAAACATGGATGACTGATGGAGATGTTTCATTTGCATAAACCAACAAGTTGAAACAGACAATTTTATTGGCTACCTTCATTACAGACCAACCTTCTACATATTGCGGCTGGGGCCATTCCTCAGATTTTATATTTAACTACCTTATATTCTGTATAAAGGGTATAAATAAATAAACAAATGAATAAACCTTTAAATGCAATGTACCAGTGAGATATCAAACGAGTTTAAAATGAAAGAGGCCACCACTTTTTATCTGAAACAAGTTTGTTGCTTGTTAAGTGAGGGTGAGCTTTGCTCATAAGGCCACTCTGAGCAAAGCAGAGACCTAATCTTGTGTAGGGGTTTAGAAACTGTGGCATTTAGGAATTGGAAGAATTTCAAAAGAGATAATGTTTAGATTACTGCTTGACCTTTAGATGTGAAAGCATGGTTACTTAAAAATCATTGTTACTCATTGGCTGATTTTCAGAAATATTGGGCTGTCACTGATTGGTTGGCTTTCAGAAGCATGGTTAATGATGCGAATTTGTCACTGATCAATCAGGATGGATTTAAAGTTGGTTCTGGTGATTACTTGCTAAAGAGAAATCATTCCTTTCCTATGAGGATAGGAACTTTTGTTGTCATTAGAAACCATTGTTATCATCCTTCATGTCTAAAATTTAAAAGTCTAGTCTGACCTTTTTTTTTTCCATGTTGAAGAATACAGTGAGAAAGGGATAAAATTCTTTTTACAAGATAAAGTATGAAAAAATACCAAATATTAAAATAGCCTGTCAGAAGTGTTGACAGGTAAAGATAACAAGTGATATATGAATCGTTGAATCGTTAACTTTCGAATTAAAATTTTCTATCTCTGGTTATATTATAGGGCTGGAATAGTGTAAGTTTGACTATGTATTTGCATTGCCTTCCAGATTATACAGAGCACATTCATTTACTTCTGATCTTTATGGAAGAAATGGACACGATAAATTGAATTAGTTTGACGTATTAGTTTGGAAAAAAATAGAGGCAGAAAAAAAGTGTCAGGTTGAAATAATTATTCTTTTTATTTCCCCTTTGCAAAAGAGAGCTTTTGCAAGAACCTCGTACTCAGGGGCTTTGTAATAATGAGGATGGCATGAAGGCCACTGGCTGGTGTACTTCCTAAGAAGAGTGTGGAAAGGAAGAAATAATTTGAAAGTGAGCAAAGAGGTTCTTTAAAAAAGAAATATTTACTATTGTCTTCAAGTATCAGTCTGGAATTAAACATTCAGATTTTCTACGTGTACAAAGATAAGAACATTATCTGGTTAGGGTTTGCTTGAAGCTCAGATACTAGTAGCTGCTGGAAGAGGGGAACAGAAACGTGGATGACTGATGGAGATGTTTCATTTGAATAAACCAAAAAGTCTAAACAGACAACTTTATTAGCTTACTTAATTATAGACCAGTCCGCTGCAGACTGCAGCTTGGGCTGTCACTCAGCTTCATCTCACTGTGTCCTATTCTGTGCTATTGGAAAAATAGGTGATAACACATCCCTGAGACCATCCTGAGGACTACTAAAATATCCTTTCATTTTTAAACATCTATAATTGCCAAAGGCCCGTGTGACCTTCTAAGGACCCCCCAGTCTTGTTGAGAAGAGAGCAAACGCATGCCCGTCACATTACAGAGTAAGTGGACTCTGGCAATGCTAAGGAGGGAATGCTGGCGAGAGAAGGGTCAAGAAGGAGCCACCTGGGGGAGGTATCAACACAGCCGTGAGGGGAGTTTGAAAAGGGCCAGTGGAAGGAGATTTCAGGCAGCATCAGCCAAAACAGAGCCCCAGTGAATGGGGAAAGAACAGCAGAGGAGCCTGGCAGCTGCATTTCAGGCCAAGCCCAAGCAACCTCCCCCCCGTAAACCCGCAAAAAGCAACGAGAAAGAGGTGGAGAGGGTGACAACAGGCAGACAGAGAAAGGACCCTTTCTTTACAACTTTCTCCCCCTGCTGGAGCTACACCTTTGAGCCCTTTAAAGCACTTACAATCATTCTACTTAACATTTTCTCACTTAATTGCATCTTATCCTGTATTGTTCTCTAATTGCCTCAGGTGTGTCTAAATCAGGCTTCCTAGAGGGCAAAACTGCACTCTGCTTTCTCGGTTCTAAGCAGAGCTAAGCACGGGGCTGAGAGCATAATTAAGCAAGCTTTAATTTCCGACTTGATTGGCTGACTGATTAAAATGGAAGCGAACAGCTCAGGTGATTATTTTGTCCATTGGTAAGAAGACTGGAAGACATTCATTTCCTAACCTTTGCCAGAAGGGTCTAAGAAAACTTATAGCTGCCTCCCATCTTTGGGCCTCAGTTTGGCAATCTGTAAAATATGGTAAAAGAACTTTGGAGACATTAGCATTGCCCCAGAAGGCCCAGGCATCGTATGGACTGGGATTTCAGCCTGCCGTTTGCAAAGCATTGTTAGTTGATAGCATCCTGTGAAGATGAGATGCACATGGATTTGCACATGGAATTTTAATGCTTGGGAAAATCCAATATGAGGTATACTTCTTTTCCTGCATTTAAATTATTTTTTTAAACATGGTGAAATGATGAAAGCATCTTGAAAAATGTTTTACTATTTTGCTTTTGGTTCCCAAATTATGCACTGCCCGGATTTGTGTACCCCTGGATAATGAGGGAATATCACAGACTGGAAGATAATGATAACTCCTGAATAGGGTGAGAAAGTCATTTATCTTTCTGTTTCCACTCTGCCAGCAAGCATCTGAAAATCACTAACATTCCTATTTGAATAAATATTTTGGTAAGATACGTTCATTTGAATTTCTACCCTCAATAACTTAGACTGTGATGGGAAAAAAGGAAAGAGATGAAATAGTTTTTATTAAGAATTTCAACTGCATTTCAGAAAGCGCTGTTAATATTAGAATATCTGTTTTCTATTCGATATGTTCCGTTTTCCTGTCCCGGTTTGACTTGAACAGTTAGGGGTACACTGCTCAACAGGGATGTGTGCGTGGAGAACAGCAACAAAAAAGATTGAAGATAGCCCTCATCCTCTTCATGCATTTATCACCTGCTTTCTGCAGGTGATACCAATTAAGTTGTAGCGTTTGCTACCCCAAAGCCTTTTTATTTCCTCTTTTGGATTTTGAAATGTAGACGCTAGAGTATGTAACTCAATTGGATTCTATGCACCCTTGATACAAAATACTAACTTCTCCAATTAAGGCAGTTAAGAGGTTGCTAATAATAACAAGTCTTGATGGCCCATATGGAAGATTGGGAGTAACAGCTAAGCTGGAGTAGAAAGGCTCCTCTAGATTGTGAGATTGTGAGTGTTTAACCTAATAGCAATCAATCAATCAATCAATCAATAAAAGAAAAAAAAAGACACATTGGGAAAAATCAACGAATAGTCACTGAGTACCTCCTGGAGTTAGTCTCCTTTGCTGTGGGAAATAGAGAGCTAAACAAGACAGGATTCCTGGCCTTGCAAAGCTCACAGGAGATTTGAGGAGACTAATTATAAACAATACAAGGAGGAAAAAAAAGGGGCTAAAAAGTAAGTCAAACTTGGCTGGATTGTCCAATTTCAGAGGAGGTAGATGTGTCAGACAGTGATCTGGGCATGCTGCACTAAGCTTGAGATTACATTTTTTAAAAAGTGCTTATAAATATAATTATCATTACAGAATGATGTAATTTCTTCTTTTGTACTCTTAGGCATCTCTTGCTGAGCTCAAATTTCTCCCTCATCTTTCTCATGTAACCTCTTCTGGAGGCATGCACTCTCCCATCATCCTAATATTGTCTACTGCCTGTGCATACAATGCCTGAACTCTAGATTACATCACTCCAGCACAGAACATATTCTCACCATCACCTCCCATGAGCTGAAGAGTCTACCTCTTTTAACACAAGATTGCATCAAGTTTTGTAATGCAGCATCACCCTGTAGCCCTACATTTAGTTTATGGGCATTTTCCACATGAGCTCTTATTAAACCATGTCCTCCAAGAGAATTAAGAAAATTGAAATTTAGAATCTTTGTACAGGATTAACTTTGATTTTTGTTCAAATACATCCAGTTTGTTTTGACTATTGTTCTAACCAATCACATTTTTTTAAGATCCTAGTAATATTATATGTATTAATTACTCTTCTCTGCCTTTAGGTAACCACTATCAAAATTTTTTAGAATTTCATGCTTTTTTTTTTTAAATCTCATTCTATACTGCTTGGAAAGATTCAGAAATTAGATTTATTCACTCTCCTTGCTATAGGAAAAATGCTACATATTGCAAAAAGGACCTTTTTTTTGAACTGTAGCAATCTGTTGGCCTCAACCCAAATTTCCAAATGGTCTTCTATCACTGCCTTTTATTTTTCGTCAGTGGCTAGAATGAAGGCTTCTTTGATATGAATTTGGTTCCTAAAGAGTTTGCCTTTTCATAGGTCAGATGTTATTTGGTGCAGAAATAGTCAGCTTAAGTATCCAGAGTTGTAGTTTAACACATTTCTGAAAAGGAGCAATAAAAAATACTGTCTCCCCCACTGTGCCTTCCAAAATGACTTATGTTGCTTTATGCTAATAGTAACAGGCTGCTTCAGGCTGGAACAACATGCTGGAAAATTGTGGTCTGCCATGCATTTCCTTTGATGTTATTCCACGCCAGATCGGCAGGGAGTTTGCATGACTTTATCTGGGTGTAGTTTTCGAAGTTCAGAACTCTTACTTCAGTACCACTTCTGGGGACAGCTCCCTATACACAGATATTATCTTTCATTTAATTTTAGACTTGTCCACAAAGGACAGATCATGGTTTCAAAAGAACTATATTATCATTGCCCCTGTTTTCTATAGCACTTGCTTTCTGGTCTGTTTGCATGGAATAACTTATTATTATTATTTTTAAGAACAAAGAAATTTGAGAAGAGGAGTGTCATGTTGACCATACAGGATGCATTATTAGATGCTCTAAAATGTTCTGTAATGTTAAAACATAAAATATAGCCTCCATTCTGATAATACTGTAACTATCTCCTCACCTCAAAACATTGAAATTACCACCAAACTGAAAACATTACTCGATAAACCTAGGCATAATAATCATATAATTGCTGAAATATGTGTGCTAAATGGTTTGCCTGAATTATCCCATAAAATCCTCATAATAAGTCCATTAAGTTGGTGCCACGATCGAGGTTAGTTGCTCTGGCTCTCAGAGTGGAGTGCCTGGTTCAAATCCTGCCTCCAGTTCTTTACTCCTGCATGAAATTGATGAAATTTCTTAACCTTTTCAAGTCTCCATTTTTCTCTGTTAAATGAAGCTAATGATAATATATATCTTATAGGGTTGTGTTAAGAATCAACATAAAATAATAGACATAAGTAGTTATCAAAGTGCCTAGACAATGGTAATAAAAATGACTGCCATTTAATGAGTATTCACCATGTGTTAACCACTGCCCTAAGAGCTTTATGTGCAACATTAATTTAATCCTCACAAGGACTATTATCATCTTCGGTTTACATATTAGGAAAATGAGGTTAGTAAGGTGCAATAATTACTCCTCAGGTATGCAACTCACCGGGAAGGATGCAGCAAAAAAATAACTTGAATCTAGAAATATATGCATCTGGCTCATATTAAATAACCAAAAAACATTCATTTGTATGGTGGTGGTTGTTAGCAATTCACAAAGTAGAAACCCTCCCCTAACATAATAAGAGAAAAAATGATTCAACAATTGTTTCACAGAACTAAATTTATGGACACAATCTAGAGAGCATAACTATTGGTGTAATTAAATTGCTTATTGAGCACTTAGAAGCCAGACAGAACCTTGGGCTTGTTTCTTCTAGAATATCTTCACAGCAGCCCATACAGTCACTGTCATTGTGGCTTCTGCTTTAATAAGCAGGCGAGAGACTAAGAACAAGAGCTCCTAAGGCTCTACAGCAAAGTAGGGGAGAAATCAGAGCTAAAGTTCGCAAACTAAATCTCTCTGATCTGCATAATGCTTCCCTTGAAAAGCGTACACTCAATAAAGGGACTGTTGAATAAATGAAAGAATCACATAGAAATGTTTTACTCACTGTAGTAGTGCTGTCCAATAGAACAGTCTTTGACAGGGAAATGTTCTGTTTCTGTGCTGGCCAATACAGTAACTCACTAAACTAACTAGGCAAACGTTGCTATTGAGTACTTCAAAATGAGGAACTAAATTTAATTATAATAATTACAGTTGCCATAGCCTCAATTCTTTTCATAAAAGGGCAACCTTAACAATATGGTCTGGCTTCTTCCCAAACTACCTCACCCATATGTTTTTCCCCAAATATTTTCCTCTTGGTCTGAAACTCATGCTT
>NW_012149841.1:565064-569372 GCF_000956105.1 Propithecus coquereli
CATTTCTTTATTTGCAAGAAAGAGATGACATCCTTTCCTACCCATATCTCCATGTTATTTGAACATCAAAAACAATGTTTGTGAAAATACTTTGGGAATTATGCTGATTTGAAAGTGCTGTGATTTGTGCACAGACAGCACTGCAGATATAAACTTTCAACAGTCTGATTTGTGAAAGGTTTATGCAGGTGTCGGTAAAAAAGATTTTTTTGGAGGAAAAAGGGCACTACCCCAGAGAAGTGTTGTAGGAGGGAGAAAGACATGGGCAAGCTTTGAATTACATTTAATTATGGAATGTGATAAAATTTTCCCGGGTCTGAGAATGGGTAAATTATCAAATATATTATGGAATGAATTCCAGTAACAACTTTATCCATAAATAATAAAGGCATCCTAATTCAATTTGGAAATTGTTAAACCTCCTATAAACCAGGATGGTTTATATGCATAATACCTATAAGTGTGAAATCTAACTGTAAGTAAAGTCCATATGTTGGGTTGAAAGGATAGTTTTCCAGAAGAAAGAAGATCGATGACACAGTGCCCTGATTTTTCATTGTGTGTGTCGGGCCGGACTTAGCTCCCCAGCCAGGGAAACATGATGTTGAGTTCCTGTGCATCAGCAAGGTACAAGCCATCATGAGTTTTCCTGGAAGAAAAATTCTACGTGTGCAGTGATAATAATAATATAAGGGGAAAAAAGATTGTAAAATGAAAGGACAGAGTTTCCTGTTTGTTATTTTTCAAAATAATGACTGTGGGTTCTCTCCCCACAGAAAAGATGCTATTTATTTTTTAATGATGAGCTGTTTCCCAGAGAAACAAAGTGGCATTCTGTCGACACCATATGGCGGCGGAAAAACAGATTCCACCATGTTCCATTTGTTAGACTGTCTTCTGCATTTCTGTATCCATAATTTATGTGGGGGCCTCTGTGATTGCCAAAATATTCAAATGGATTTCTCTTAGCAGGGCAGCCTGCATGGGGGGAGAAAGGTTTTCAAAACAGCAGGACCTGAACAGTCTCCTGCTGCTCAGAGAAGAGAACACTTCCAAGCTTCTGTCCTTCTGGCGGCTTTCATTGTAATACTAATTTACATCCTTGGTTTAGGGACCATGTTTGCATTCAGAAAAAGCAGCTTATGTTCTTTTATGCTAATACAATCATACTTGAATTATCACCCACACCCTTAAAGTCATATTAGTCCTTCTGCCTTGGTGTAAGCAGAGAACCTGGCCTTTAAGAAATTAAAGGGAGCTCATACATAGCAGCCACTGAAGGATACCATTTTGAGCACATTGATTCTGCAGCTGGTTTCCGAAAACACATCTGAAGTGGTTAGAGATACATTAAAAATAGTCATGAAAGGCTTCCTTTGCTGTCTAAGCATATGATTACCATCTACGTATTCAGAGGCTGTTTTCAGTGGAAGTTCGAGTGGTGTTCTCTGGTGCATAAATAGAAACATGTCAAATACATGATACAGATTATAAAGAGGGGATTTGATGAGTCAGACTAATTGATGTTTTGGAAAAATGGAATTTCTGAAAAAAAGTTACACGTTCACATGCATACCCAGCTAACAAGAATCTGAAACGTAAGAATTCTATTACAAATAATTTTTTTTTTATTCCTGAGAATATCAGATGCTCTTTCTGGAAGCTTAGCCATGGTGTGTTCCATTGTAGTACATCAGGGAACATTAAATAATTTCATACGGAAAAAAGAAACAAAAATAGGAAATACTGTGTAATTACAGATGAAAGATACAGCAATAATGTAATAATACTAGTAGAAGGTTCTTTTCCTCAACTTGTACTATAATGGCTAAAAGTTTAGGCTACCAAAATAGATGGCTCATTATTTGCTATTTGTAAGTATGAAGAGAGGTAAAGGCTTTGGATAATAAAGGGCAGAACTGAAGACCCAGAGACGTTCAGTGATTTCCATTATTTGCAAACCAATTTGGGCTGACCCCTAGGAATCTCTAGTCTTCAGGATGAGGGAGAAATGGAACACAGCTGAGTTCACTTTCCTAATGTTTTTTTCTGGTTAGGAAGCAGAATTTCAATGGGCTCAAGGTAACGGTCCTGTCGGCTTAAGTGTCCGAAAAGCTTGCTTTTCCAGAAGACAGCCTTCTGACAGTGAAATACAGAGAAGTCTCTCACTAGAATGCATGCAGACAGACTGATCACTGGACTATCCAGAGGAGGTAAGTTAGAACTTCATCTTTTATTTTTTATTTGAAATGTAAAAATCTTTTGCCAGAAGATGGGTCAAAATGTCAGAGGCAGAGTTGACACTGAGCTCCACTGATTTGCCACATTATTCAGTGTCCAGTCACTTTGACCTGGCTCTAAACCTGGTTGTAATAGATAATAATGACTAATTTCTGCAAAATCCAAAATACTTGATCTGTGCATTGTTGATATCCGATGATTAGGAATTTTCTCAGAGCCTCTATTCTCCCAGGAAAGCTTGTTAGAAGGAAAGGATCTAACCTGAGTCACACCCTGTTGTTGGAACTCAAATCTCATACTTTTCCCTTTTTCAATTAAAAAGTTATACATTCAATTAGACTACATCTGTGAACCTGCTTTAGCAGTAATTAAGATGAACATTATGATATGGGTAATAAAAAGTAATAGTTTCCTTCAATCTCTTGGGTTTTTTGAAATACATTTTCTCGATGGAAATCAAATTATTTTATTGCATAGAAGTGATTCCTCTCTCTTCAATAGATGAAATGATGCATGGGCTGTTGCTTGTACAACTACTAAGGTGGAATCATTAAGAATAAAGTTTAGTAAATAAAGTTATTGGGTGGCGGCTTTTTCACAAAAGGTTTGGATCTGTATTAAATTAACAGGAAATAGGTCTAGAGTTTTCTCTAACTAACCTACCCTGAGTAGAGAAAAGAAATGAAATGGCCTTATTCAAGGACATCTATTTGAAATCCATAAATATTTTATAAGGATGGACTAAATTGCTTATTTTCAAACAGGTGTTATTATAAAAATTATTTTGATTTTTCTTTTGCCTTGGGGACCTTGAACAAAATAACAATATATCACGTACATAGTACGTATACATTAGGTTATGTCTGTGTTTTCCATAATTGGCTCAGGCAGAGGGCGGCTCACACTTAGGGTTCCTCTACTGTCTCCCCAGTGTCTTCCCATAAAGAAAATCATGCCTTAAATAGAATCTGCATCTCATAGCTCATTCTGCAAATTGTCAACTGAAATGGTACCATTTCCTTCAGGATAATGACAATAGATTGAAATGTATTCTGCCAACTTATTTGATAGATAATTTCCACTCTCCATCAACACATTCAAATGTTTCCTGTATTTTATGAGTAATTTTGCATTTGAACAACAACAGAAACACTGTAGTAGGAAAAAAACATATTTTTCTTTTTCATTTGTAATTTTTGACCTCACGTTTGTTTTGGATAGTGAGCTTTCTGCAAATAATGTGTATATTATGCAAGTTTGAGATGGAAAAATTTGCTCCTTCAAAGGAATGATGTAAGAAAAGATGGTGCCACTATCCCACCTCCTATTTACTTCACTTGTATCTCTAGGAGACGAAAGAAGCTAAGTTGAGCCATCCATAGTCTGATTCTCTGTCCTCTGTGAGACCAGTGGTACCCATTAACGAAAGTGAGGAGCAAGCTGAAGTCAGGACCTGATCTGTGGTCAGGGTCAGGGATAGATGAGTAGCCAAAGACATAATTCATTCCATGAATAGTATTAATATGTTTTTGAGTCAAGTCTAGATCATTTTCTAACCATGGGCATGTATTCAGTAAATAATTGGGTAATGGTATAAAATGAACCAATTTCTGTGAATATACAAATTTTGGAAAAGAAGATATGTACATCCTCAGGTCTGATCCCCATTTTCTTGGATGCTTTGAGATCTGGATCTTGATACAGCCTTGTTACAAAGTTACTCTGAGTGGATTTCTATTCCTTGAAAACATATTTCCTGCCTTGGATAATCAAGGAAAAGTTGCCACCTAGAGAAATCAAATGACTAGAAACCAAGAGAATTAACAACAGAAAATGATGACAACCAAAAGAAAACTATCTTGGGGATGCATGTGATCACTGCACCTCTGCTTGCATTCTCCTTTAAGGGGATTGGCTCCTGTGATTGAACCAGGGAGCACCACTGACCACAGAGAAACGAATGCCTAAGCGAGACTGACCTAAGCAGATATTCCTTTTGAAAATTTGAACTAAGACAGAAAATTATACAAGTTTGTGGCTGAGTTAAAATAATCATGATAGATACCA
>NW_012149841.1:570467-573284 GCF_000956105.1 Propithecus coquereli
GCGATCTCTGGGAGAGGACCCTGCCTGCTGTATGTTGTTGCCAATCCTCTGCATATCTCTATACACACCTCAGTGACTTAACTGCCCTGCCTCAGTGTTCTGTAGCCTTACTAATACCTTAAATTTAGCATTCTTCTGCCCTGAAACCATCTTTCTCTTTAGCATGACCTATATATCTGTCTGCTGATTAAATAGAGTTTCATAGTGAAAGAGAGCATTTCAATTTCTCTTTCTAAAACATCTCTAGGGAGCATCTTTCTACTGATCCCAGGAAAAATATGGACTGAACCTATGATCAATTTAAGTATAAGTAACATTTCTTGTTTAACTTCTTTGAAGACATCAGTGTTACCTAATATTTTCAGCAACATTTTAGGGACAGTAGTTTTTCTTGTAAGCAACATATCTTGCTTTTTTTTCCTGTTTCCTTCATGATGTTCTTAGTGTGGTAATGGAGTTGAAAGTGTTATTATGTAGAGGAATTCTGACCTTTTCCTTTGGGGCTGAGAGATCACATAGAGAGCAAGATACACAGGTCTAGTGATCAGTTCCCAGCAGAGCTAATTGATAAGGAACATATTTTATGAATGAAGTTACAAGATAAAAACTGAGACTAATGAAATACCCCTATGACTCTAAAGTAATTAAAGAAGGCATTCCATACACTACCTCTAATTAGACACTGAGGCTGAGAATTCACAATTGACTCTAGATTCTCCAGTGTTGCTGGCCCCTTGTTTAATACGACAGCAGCTGAGAATATTCACAATGAAGGAAAGGAAAAACTTCCTTCTAAGGTGACAGGGAGCCATTTAAGGAGGGCGGGGTACTAGATAATTACAACCATAGTGAATTTAACACAGCCTGTGCTTTTCAAATGCTGTCTTTAGCCAAATGAGTTCAAGAGACGTTTTTAAAAATAACTTTCATAACACAACTCTCTTTAGCTTTTAAAAAAATGATGAAAAAAAGGTCACAAACTTTAAAAGAATGCATTTACCCATTTTCTCTCATCAGTATTTTCAACTTCTTAATCCAATCTCATAGTTTCTCTTGATAATTATTTCTATAAAACATACTACTCTGAACTTGCATTGATTCTTACACATGTATACGCTCACTTCTCAGTTCTGTTTCAAAATATTCTCCTTTAAATAACCCCCACTGAGATCTTATTGTTTCTCAGATGAATCATACACAGAAACCAAACAATGGGTTTCAGTCAACAGGTATTTGTTGCGTATCTAGAGTGTTCTAGATATAAGGAAAAAGCAGAGGAAGATCTGACTAGGTACCTATGATCTAGAATTTTACAGTCTATTCTCAGAAGGGAAACCCACAATGCAGAGGAACTCACAGCTTCTGACAGGATGTAATTATGGATGGCACCATGCGTCAGATTTCGTCTTGTAGGAGTTTGGATGAGGGGAGGTGAGTGAGGCCTAAAACACGAGTGAAGTTTCCACAGTGGGAGGAGAAACTCGGAGAACATGAGGAAGGTGCTGAATCTGGACCAGCGGTATGGGAAGTGGTGGGCAATAAGTTGCGTGGCTGCTCCAGGAAGAGCATTTCTGCAGGAGGTGTTCATGCCAATGGGAGAAATGCGTAATTGATGTTTGCAGGTTTGTCTCCATTGCTGGCTTTCAGGAAATCCAAGCCAGAATCATATGTAATTATTTCACTTTCAACAAATCAGGGCCATGTTGCCAGTTTATGAATAATTAGAAATGGCAGGACGGGATAATTTAAAATCACTTTTAATTCTTTATTTAACAAATCTTACCTAAATAGACTCTTAGAGCAGACAGACACCCTGGAAGTTATCTACTTAAAGATACCTCCAAATACAGAAACTTATTCTGAACCACTGATAGGGGCATGGAGCCCATGAGCCCCAATATGTCATGTAATATTCTGTCAATATATATTTTCACATAGAGATGTTTCATAGCTCTAGTGCATTTATAAAGGTGTTCAAAACCCTTATAAGTCTTAAAAACCAATGGTCGATAGCATCTTTTCCAGATAACCATCCATGAACAGTGGCAGTTCATCCCCTACCAACTTAGCTGAAATTAAAATAAAGAATAAAACCTGCGAGGCCATTTGGCTCAGCTCACAGTGAGCAGGAGACATGCAAAGCAACGTTAGAATGGTGATCGGCAGACACGCCAGTCTCCATTGCTCTCCTTTGCTTCCCTGCATAGATGTGGGAGGCATTTTTACTTTGGATTCATAAGTTTTCCTCCTAATGAGTAGAAGCTGTTTGAAATAACATACTGATTTAGAGTTTTCTCTGACTTATTTTTTAACGTGATATATTAGAATCCCCTTTCCACTCACATCTTTCAGAAGTGGTGCCAATAATGTGGGGGGCAATAAATTATTCAAAGTGGGGGAAGCCGTATAACACACAGGAAAGCCAGCAGGTTATTAAAGATAGCTGCGCACAGATGCACACTTGCCAGCAATGTCAACAACAAATCAGAAATGATATATGACCTTTCTCACATGCCTGCAACATTTAATATCTTTGAAAGACATTAAAGATGTGGAATATTTAGACCACGATCTGAGAGGCAGTGAAAATACAGTATCTCTGTTTACAAATAGGCTTAGAGCCAGGTTACGATTACCTATTCCTGTCTTTTCCTAAAGGGTAAACATCTCTCATATATTTGTTTGCTAGTGTACTTTGCTTTGCAAAATAGTTCTGATCCTGAGGTGGTGTTTGTTAATCCAATGCCACTTTACCATAAACTCGCATTATCATTTCAGAAGCAGGTATACTTCATTTATGTTCAATTTCTGATTCAT
>NW_012149841.1:573784-574973 GCF_000956105.1 Propithecus coquereli
TTTTTTTTTTTAGCAGTTTGTTTGAATCAGGATCTATATAACATCTTTTTGGATGTAATTTCTTGATGCATCACTTAAAATGTTTTTTTAGTTCCTCCTCTATTGCTCTTATTTTTCCTTGTATTTTATTGGGGAAAATACTGGGTTGTTTGTTTTGTAGAGTTTCTAAAAGTCTGTGTTTTGCTGCTTGAATCCATGTAGTGCAGTTTAACACGCATTTCTGTTCCCTGTATTTTTTATAAATTGGTAGTTAGGTGTAGAGGCTTGATTAGATTCAGGTTGAATATTTTGGCAAGAATGCTTCATAGGTGATGCTACACACTTTCACCAGGAAGACATGTGTCTGGTTATCTCTCTGTGATGTTAGCAGCCATTGATGGTCATTGCTTAGATTCATTATTTTATTAAATGTGCAAAAATGGTGTTAATGTTGAGTTCATATAGGAAAGGCAGGATAAATGTTCGGTTTCTCTTTAGTTACCTATTTTCAATAGAAGGAATTATTCCCTAGCAACCTCTAAGGTAACAAATGAGAGTTTTTTTAGTATCCTTTTGAACTCATGGATTGAAAAATATTTATGTTTCAGTCTATTGCAGTTATTATTCTTAATGATGAACAAATTGCACAATCATTGCTAGTAGGGACTGCTTTAAGTTGGCTCCTCAGGAGTTTTGACAGTAGTTTTTGATGACTTTTTTTGCTTTCGGGTTTGGCAAAGTATTCCACGTTCATCTCGTACCTGGAATCAGCAATTTTTCAAGGATGGAGAGCACAATTCAGACACTTAGGGTGCTCACTGGTAGAGAATGTGTTATTGCTTCTAGGCCTTCTTATTGAACAGAATTAGGACATACTTTTTAAAAAATGAAATATTAAATACATCCTGAATGCATTCTAATACTTCCAAATCCAATTCAGAGGTTCGTAGTTTTTACTTAAACTCATCACTCTAACACCATATCCCCTCAATCCTATGCCCCCAAATCTCAGATTTTGAAGAAAGAAACATCAATACTGATTTGCTGTATCTCACAAGACTCATACACCATTCACAGAATAACAGGAACACTAAGTGCTTACTCTCAGGAGGTACAAAGATAAATAATAGATAACTCCTCCCCTTAAAGGCATTTCAAATATTGTGGGTAATACATCAATTGAACAATACACAATGACCTCCGCCATGTG
>NW_012149841.1:586144-586590 GCF_000956105.1 Propithecus coquereli
TATTAAAAAATAGTTGTGTACACTTATCAAGATTTACTTTTCAAAATACATTATCATTTGTGCTCTTTCTTTTCTTTTTACTTCTAAATATTTCAGTGTGTATTTCCTAAGATTAAGGTTATTTTCTTATATAACCACAGAATAGTTATCAATTTCAGTAAATTGAACATTGCTACAATGCTTTTATCTAGGGTGTCATTCATGTTCCACTTGCAGTAACGTCTTTTAAAGCATTTTTCTCCAATAGAGGATCTAGTCTAAGATCAACTATTGTATTTAGTATTCATGTCTTTGGAATATCTTTAATCTGGAAGTGTTTATTAGCTTTTTCTTTTTTGTCTTTTAAGATATCAAGTTTGGAGAAGAAAATATTCTTCACCTTGGGCTTGATTACAGTTTCTATATTATGAATTTAGTTTGTGCATTCCAGGCTACGATATTACATA
>NW_012149841.1:586640-586969 GCF_000956105.1 Propithecus coquereli
AAAGATAAATAATAGATAACTCCTCCCCTTAAAGGCATTTCAAATATTGTGGGTAATACATCAATTGAACAATACACAATGACCTCCGCCATGTGGCTGGCCACATTTCAGATGCTTCAATTCAGCAGGAATAGGACAGAGAAGCTTCCTTCCATCACTTAGCTTATTTTTGACCAAATTATTATGATGGGGTAAATACAGAAGAGCAGGATGTGGGGTGATAAAAATGGGTTGATTCAGGGTCCACCATGTAATTAAATAAATACATAAATAAACCCTGTTCTAGGACTATGGGACAGAGCACAGCACCAACTAGATTTAACTTCTCT
>NW_012149841.1:598474-599961 GCF_000956105.1 Propithecus coquereli
TGGTAGTTAACTTAGTGCCATGGACTGAGTGTTGCCCCTCCTCCCAATTCATATGTTGAAATCTAATCCCAATGTGATGATATTTGGAGCCTTTGGAAGGTAATTATGTCATAAGGGAGGAGCCTTCATGAATGGGATGAGTGCCCTCATAAGAAGAGAACAGAGAGCTAGCTAGCTGTCTTCAAATCATGTCAGGAAACAATGAGAAATCTGCTGTCTGCAAACTGAGAACCCCCTTCCTAGAACCTGACAATCATGACACCACGATATATAACATCCAGCCTCCAGAACTGTGGAAAATAAATTCCTGTTGTTGATAAGCCTCCTAGTCTATGGTACTTTGTTATAAAAGTGCATACTGATTAGGACATTTGATTAGATTCTAACACCAAACTCTGTTTCCTACGTGATGGGTAGCAGCTGGAATCTCTGCTTAGTTCTTTCAATTACCACCTTTTGCTTTACTTTGGGTCCATGGTATATCCCCAAATATTTATAGTTGAGGCTCAACCAAGGATTTGGGCAGAGTTTATATACAGACGTTAGGGCTTCCTCTCTGTGGCTTCTTCCTTTTTCCTCACATTCAAAGTAACTTGGAAGCCCCAACCTCCATTCTCAGACTTCTCAAGCTAGTAACACTGTAACTTTCTGCCTGAGTTCCTGCAGATTTTTGCTACACTTATTGAGATCTCTTAGGAAAAGGGCCATCAAATGCAAATGCTAAGTGACAGATCAGACTCTTTCCAGTTGCTGTGCTGTACTTTCACAAACTTTATATCTTGTGTAGCATTTGTAATTATTACCCATGGAAGAGCTGTCACAATACAAACTACCTTACCATTAGCAAAAGGAGAACTCCTTTTCTTTTATATCCATCCCAATCAGGCTATTATCCCCTCCACCCTACTAATATTGCTCTCATCAAAGTCTTTAATATCCTCTATATTGACAAATTCAATAATCAGTTTTCAGTCCTTTCATTACTTGATCTACATACAACTTGTGACCTTGGCATTTATTTTTTCCCTCTTGACTTTCTTCACTTGCTGGTAGGACACAACACTATTTAATCTACTTCTATTACACTGGTTGCCCCTTCTTGGTGTCTCTTTCTTTACAAAACTCATATCCTTACTACATTATCTGAGGGTACCTGGGTTCAGATATGGTACTTCTCTGTTTCTCTACCTATAGTCACATCTGAGATGACCTCATCTAGTACTATGGTTTTAAATACTATGTTAAGTTTTTATAATTAATATTACTATGTCTAACTAGATCTATCTCCTGAATTGCAGAGTAATAAACCTCACTATCTTCTCAAAATCTTCCCTTGGCATTTTAAACTTATTAGGCATCTCAAACTTATTCTGTTGGAGTCTGAACTCTTAGTCTTTTCCCCAGAAGATATTTTCCCTCCCCTTCCTCAGTAAGAATTAACCTTATTCATGCTGTTGCTTAGTCCCCAAACCATAGAATAATTTGTG
>NW_012149841.1:601522-604141 GCF_000956105.1 Propithecus coquereli
GAAACCAAGATATTGAAGAGATATATGCATCCTCATGTGCATTGCAGCATTATTCACAATAGTCAAGATTTGGAAACAACTTAAATGGCCATTGATGTATGAATAGATTTTAAAAAGTGCTATGTGTGTATGTGTGCATGTATGTATAAAATACTATTTTACTAGTCAGCCTTTTAAAGGAAATTTCCTTTTTAAAAAAGGAAATCCTGTCATATGCAACAACATGAATGAAGCTAAGGACATTATATTGAGTGAGATAAACCAATTACTGAAGGACAAATGCTGCATGATGACACTTATATGAAGTATCTAAACTAGTCAAACTCATAGAAGCAGAGAGTAGAATGGTGGTTGCCAAGGACTATGGGGAAGGGGAAATAGTGGGTTCCTTTTCAGTGAATAAAAAGTTTCACTTACGTAAGATGATAAGTACAACATTATGCCTAAACATACATATATATGCACATATATATATGTGTACCATATTTGTTTAGTTTATTTAGCTCGTATCTTCCCAGCAACAAAAATGTAAGCTCCATATGCACAGGCACTAGTTCTGTTTTGTTCATTGCTGTATATCCAATACCTCAATCAGTGCCTAAACCATAATGGATGTTCAATAATATTTGTGGAATAAATGAATGTAGTGAGTAGGAAAATAGGGCATTTGAGGAAATAAGAGACAACCACGGGAGATAGCAAATTAGGCAGAGGCCAGACTGTACAGAATTTTGTACACCACATAAGCTTTGTTTTAAAAGAACAACGTGTAGCCACTGGAGTGCTTTAAGCAGAGGGACTGATGTGATCAAATTTAGATTTTAGAACAAAAAACCACTCTGATCTGCAAAATGTATGAGCACTGGGACAATGGTTCTCAGTCCCAGAATAATTAAATCAGGCCCTCCAGGGAAGGAGCACAGGCATCAGTAATTTCCAAAGCTTTTAAGGTGATTCCAGTGCACAACCAGCATTGGAAACTAGTGGTTTGGGATAAGATTCCTTAGAAAGCAGGACAGGAAGGATTAAAAACATAGGTGGAGGGATTTCTCCTTTCAGCTTTGATATGTTGACAATTGGAAGTCATTACTCTCGTCTTTATAATAACAGAAAGCTGTATTAGCTGAAAATCATGACCTTCTTGGTCCCACCAGAGAATTAGGAGCTGGTGGGACCACAAGGGGTAGGAATGCTTAAATGGTAATTTTGATGAGTTGCTGGAGTCTAAGTCTGGACTAGCATGAGAGTGGGAAGCTCCCAAGGGTATCAGTCATAATGTGGCCCCCACATTTTTCCAGATTTTCCTCTAGAAACTCTACCATTTTTTTCATGAGGAAAGCTCCCTTGGACCAGTAGACAGAAGGAGGAGGAAACAAGAGTACCCATAAGAAACCCTCTCAGACCTTTCTCCCAAAAAAAGGCTTAATCTCCAGGGTGAAGGACTTCATTAGAGGGCCATTCTGAAACTATATCCCAGCTGCGGGAAGGAAACTGCCACACTGAAGGCTTCCTGTCTCACCTAAGGGAAAAATAAATAAAAGCTTAGAGTTAAAAGGTAAATTGAGGCACGATAACATTTTTAAATAATTTATTTGAGCAAACAGTGATTCATGAATTGGGTAGCACCAAACTGAAGGTGGTTTCGAGCACCACCACAGGAATACAAGCAGAAGGCTTTTATGAGGTGAACTCAGGAGCAATGCAAAGAAAATACTTGATTGGTTACAATTACATAGTTGCCCTATTTGGTCTTTCCCATTGGGAAGTCCCTAGTTGTATGAGTTAGCTTCTGTTACAAGTATAGCAGCTTCTGATGAGTTGATTGCAAGTTTTATTTATTTTTTTAATATAATTATCCAATGAGTGACATCTGCATCTCCATTTCATTTGAAATGAGATCTGAAATCCTTCCCATTTCCTACAGGTCCTTCTGTGATTTTGTCTCCCTAACAAGCCTTTTTTATTCTTACATCCAACTTCTCTACACAACATTTCTTTTACGGCAGCTACTCTAGTTTTCTTTGTTGGGACTTGGCACTTTGCTGTTCTCTCTAATTTGGACATTATTTTCCTAATATCTGAGTGGTTTTCTTCCTCATTCATTTAGATTTCTGCTTAAGTGTCACTTCATTAGAGAGACCTTTCATGTTCTTCCTATTTAAAATAATACCTTCACCATTCTTTATTCTCTTATCCTGTTCTATAAAACTTCATGATATTGATCTTGGCAATGGTTTCTTAGATATGACACCAAAAGCACAAGCAACAAAAGCAAAAATAGACAAGTGGGATTATGTCAAATGAAAAAGCTTCTGCACAGCAAAGGAAACAATCAACAGAGTGAAACGGCAACCTACAGAATGGGAGAAAATATTTACAAACCATATATTGGATAAGGGGTTAATATTCAAAATGTTGAAGAAACCCTTAAAACTCAATAGCGAAAAACCAAATAACCTGATTTTTTTTAAATGGAAAAGGAATTACATAGACATTTCTCCAAAGAAGACATACCAATGGCACAGAATATGAAAAGATATTCAACATTATTAATCATTAGGAAATGTAAATCAAACCCATAGTTAGATATCACCTCACACCTGTTAAGATGTTATAAAA
>NW_012149841.1:615736-617718 GCF_000956105.1 Propithecus coquereli
TTTTGGATGAGTGGGTTGCAGAAAGGCTACTATGAGTATTGAGGGGCTGTAGGAAGAAGAGTCCAGTCGGGATGTCTGGTACTTGGTCGTCTCACCACCCCATTGTCTTTCTATTGGGCAAACTGTGGTCTAGAAAGGAGAAGTGGGTCTAGCATAAAAATCTTGGCTTCCTAACTCCACGAACATGAGTTCTCAAAGAAATATCATACCAATTATCCAGAAATCCCAGCATTCCTGGAAGAGATCTATTCCTTGACCTATCTGTAGAATTAAATGTCATATTTTCCATTTGGAAAAAGATATCTAAAGACTATCTTTACCTAGAAACTCTATATAACTGTGTTACTGCACTGTATTTGGGGGAAGAAGTGGGAACATCCTATCGTTCATACATCAAAATAGCACAGGACTCTATCCCAAGGAGAGGTTTAGGGTGAATGCACTGTGGAATGGGCTCACCTGTATTTGCTGAAGCTCGGACTCAAGCAGGCCCTGTCCAGATTGTAGTGTCCATATGCAATCCTGCCTATGGACTCCCAAGAGTTTCTGAGGATCTACAGATGCTCTCCTGGGGTTTCCCTGTTAGGGAGAGAAAGAATTATGCCCACATTAACTACCTTTATAGTCCCTTTCAAACAACATTGCCATCTTGGATGAGGGGAGTCTCAGCTTGTAGATTCTTCCTTTTCAGAAGCTCTCACTATTATTTCCTGAGCAACTCAAGCCCTGCAGGGTCTGTCTTGGCATCAGTGCCCCAGAGCATGTGGCCTCCTGGGCAGGGCTCCCTAGTGCCTGCTGGCTGCGCACATGCACTTGGGGAAGTTTGCTTCTTGCCACGTGAGAGCTGCTGTGGACGGGGGGCAGAGGGGTGGGTTTTCTTTGTGAAGCGCGTCTGCCTCGTCCACAAGCGCTTCCCGTCAGCGCCTTCTGGGAAGGAGGAAGCAATACCATAAACAACAGGTCACCCCAGTCGTCATGTGAACACTTCCTTGTACAGAAGAGACCCGAGGGAGTCATTAAATTTCTCTGATGCCCTATCGTCTTTAAGGTTGGGCTTCTTCCCTTCCATAAATACTGAATTACCCTATGGTGTTTATTCAACATAATACTCGGAAGATCCTGGACGTGTTTTCACATAAGACTTTTATTTTCCCTTTCTCCACATCTGTCTCACTGTTTCTCTAGGTCCACTTAGGGGACTCAGCCAAACCCTGGAAGACTCTTCCTGACGGCGAGAGCTACGCTAAGTTTGGCCATGGGAAATGAAGATCTTTTCAGGGAAATGCTATTTTTGTTTTTGTGTCTGCTTGAATAGACATGGATAAGAAATTAAATCTGGCTGGGGGGTTGATGTTGGAGCTTGAGGCGAGGAAAGGGGCATATGGAAGGGTCGGGGATGGAGAGAAAAGCCTGACCAGGAGGTAGCCCCTAAGGTGATAAAAGAAGGTCTGGAAACTGGCCAAAGCAGATCAGTGTGGCATTAGCAGCAGAAGAGATGTGCCAGTGGCTGATGAAATATGATCTTAAGGGAAAGCTGACATCCAGTTATTAGCGGAGGGAAAGGACCAGCCTGGGCTAGAGAAGGGATGTGAAGTGGAGGGGCATAAATAGAAACTGTGATTCGATAATGCCAGTCACTTCCTGCTGCCCAAGGATGATGTGGAGAAGAACCGGGCTGCATGCTGGGCTCCTGACAGACACCAGCGTCATCATTGTTGCTGCTACATCCAGCATATAAAGAAAAGCCTGTATGCGCAGACCGGCCCATCTGTGCATGGGCAGATGGGATGGGAGCTGCCTGAGTGAAGAGCACAGTGTGATTTAGGGCTGGATATGAATGAAATTATACTTAGGATAGTTCAAATGCAATTGCATTGATATGGCCATCTCAGATTTTTAACTGAATGAACAGTTTCTGGATTGATTTTATTGTTTAAAAGTCATGCTAGTTAATGGCTTTTCAAAATAAAATTGACTTTGGC
>NW_012149841.1:617768-620063 GCF_000956105.1 Propithecus coquereli
AAGAGAGGGGTTCTAGAGGCATTTTCTGTGTGCTAAATAACTGTGATGGACACTAGTTTATGAAGCACTAGAAGAGGGAAAAAACATACATGTTAATAGTGACCAAGCAGACATCCTATGAAAGTAAGTATTGGGGGAGGGGAAGAGTCTTAATAGGCTGGAAAGTTAGGGATGGGGGGTATCTCATCTATACGAACCCTCCTTTAGTGCGACTATATACAAGACTCCCTGATAGAGTACTTCATATAGTCACACTAAAGGAATATACGGATAATTTGAAAAAAAAATGAAGGATAACACTGCTTAATGGATATAGAATGTTTAAGGTCATGGAAGAGCACCAAAAAAAAAAAAAAAAATCCGTCAGAGACCATTCTCCTCTTTACATATCCATTTCAGATACATTCTCAGAATCAGCACCACCCTATTTTTAAACATTTCATTTGTCAGCTTTTTATTATTTAAAAAAATGTCCAATTTGCTTAAAGTGCCTCAGGCAGAAGTATGATCAAATTCATTGATGACAGCGACACTGAATCAGAATGGACGGGGACAGAAATACCAGGGCCCATTAAAATGGACTGAGGGACAAAGAGCAGTCTCAGCTCTACACTCACCACATCCAGGGCTTAGGGAAGTAAAACCAAGAATGATCATAGACTGATTCAGAACAGCTCTCAGAGGCCATGTTTTTACAGCCCAGGGGATTGAACTGCACGATGGTGTGACCAGGAATTCCCAGGGGATTGTCTGGAAAACCATGTTGTCTCCATGTGCTATCTCAGATTAAACTGGCAGGGAAGGGATGGCCCTTGACAGTCTTATGTGCAGATGTTGCCTCAAGCACACCCAGGTTTAGAGGATTTTCCACCAGCGTTGTGTATGTGGAGCGTGAGGACAGCCCTGACACATATGGTATATTAGGACATGAAGAAGGCAAAGGAGGAGCCCACATGGTTTCCTGTAGTCTCTTCCATTAGCACGTAAACAAGTATCTATCCACTGCACTACCCAGATATCGGAGCGTGACACATTCCTTCCCCAGGCAGCCATAAGAATGAAGGAGTCAACAAGGAGCCAGGGCAGTCTGGTGTGCTGTGAAGTGGGGGAACCAAGACCAGGGACGATTTTAAATTAAAAATTCTGTTTCCACAAATGAGTCGTCACATCTAAGCAGGGGTGATATTTCTTTAGTTCTTTGGGATCAGGGTCATTGAAGAGTAAGAAACGTAAGGCAATGGAGCCAGCAGCATAGAGCGCAGCTCTCGTTGAAGTTCCCGAGGGCTTTTTGCTGAAGATTCCCAGTCTTCCCCTGTGGATGTACTTATCTTCTTCTTGAAGAGGCACTGAGCACTGGGGAAGCTCCAGGGACCTTGGCCTTGATAGAAGGCCAAAGTTAAGGCTTCCGGAGGTCTGGGAGAAAGAGGAGGGGATAAGACATCATGAAAGCCAGAGAAGGGAGGGGTCAGCTGACGGGGCACTAAGGGAGAAGACCACATGGAGAGATGCCCTGGAAAAGTACCTGCTAAGCCTTTCCAGCAAACGGTGCCAGAACAACCAGATAGACAGAGGCAGGGAAAAAAGAAACAAGGGCAGGAGGAAAGGAAGGAAAGTAAGGAGAGAGGGAGGCAGGGAGGAAGTGAGGGGGAGATGGAGGGAGGGACAGGACCATTGACCTAAACCTTACACCTTGTAAAAAAAGCTTGTAAAACCTTACTAAAACTTTATAAAACCTTACTAAAACCTTATAAAAATTAGGGAAAAAGGGATTGTAGTCTTCAATGTAAAATGTAAAATTAAAAAATTTAGAAAAACAAAATAGTACAAAATATTTGTGATCTAGGACTAGGCAAATATTTGGCACCAAAAATATAATCCATAAAAGCAAAAGTAGATCAACCAGACCTCACCAAAATTAAAAAATTTTACTGTGTAAAAGACTCTTGAGGCAATGGTAGTGCTATTTTTGGATGAGTGGGTTGCAGAAAGGCTACTATGAGTATTGAGGGGCTGTAGGAAGAAGAGTCCAGTCGGGATGTCTGGTACTTGGTCGTCTCACCACCCCATTGTCTTTCTATTGGGCAAACTGTGGTCTAGAAAGGAGAAGTGGGTCTAGCATAAAAATCTTGGCTTCCTAACTCCACGAACATGAGTTCTCAAAGAAATATCATACCAATTATCCAGAAATCCCAGCAATCCTGGAAGAGATCTATTCCTTGACCTATCTGTAGAATTAAATGTCATATTTTCCATTTGGAAAAAGATATCTAAAGACTATCTTTACCTAGAAACTCT
>NW_012149841.1:620113-621818 GCF_000956105.1 Propithecus coquereli
TGACCATTGGCTTTGTCTGCTCAGGAATTCTCAAGACAGTCTCCATCTTCTTTTATTTTAATAGTAGTCAACATGGGAAAGGGTTTCAAGAAAATAGGAAATGTAGCTAGAAAGGGACTTGGGAACAGTGGGGAACCAGATCTACCCCTAGAGGAGGGGCAGATACTTCTCAAGGACACTTCCCTGAGACAAAGATCAATTAAAATACTGAGCCTCAATTAGAAAATTATGGAATGCTTCCTTCCTCCATATCTTTCCAGTAAACTAACAAACTTACAGTAATAATAACAGGATTACAGGCAGAAAAGCAGGAAGGTATAGACTCTGGCTCAGGAGGAGTACTAGGGAAGCCCTGACGCCCAGAGGGGAGGATAAAACAGTACTGCTAGAGGACTGTGAAGCCTCTGTTGCTTCTGGCTACAACAAACTTTAAACACAGCCGAGCTCCGACCAGATTAACACAAATCCTCACACTAAAGGCCTATCTACTTTAGTATCTATTATCCTGAACAGCTCTGGTTTTCAACCAAAAATTATAAGCCCTGTCAGGAAGCAAGATAGTCTGAAGAGACAAATAATTATCAGAACCAGACACAGATATGACAGAGATGTTGGATTTATCAGATAGGAGATTAGAAGTATTATGATTAATATGCAAGAGGCTCTAATGGAAAAAGTAGATGACATACAAAACCAGCTGGGCAATGTCAGCAGAGAGATGGCCACTATGAGAAAGAATCAATGCACAGGTGGAGAAGCTGGCTTTAGACAGGAACAGGGACAACTCTAATATAACAAGAGTGAAGAAAGAGATTATCAGTGCAGTTCCAGACCTATGTTTGTAGGTTTGTTCCTATATGCTGGCTTTTATTTCTCTGTTAATTTCAGTTCTGTATTTTGTGACTGGGGAGGTCATGGGGTAGGTAGAGGCAATAGTAGGAGACCATTGTAGGTGTACTTGCTTGTCCTCTTTCTGGAACTATTAACCAGCCCTACCTGTCCAGGGCACCTGAATCAGCTATAGGAGAGGAAATACATGTAACAAATGAAGAAGTACTACCTCCAGTATGGTTGCCAGGTGACACTTTGTTCACACAGACCAGTGATTATTCAGGTCTTAATTATATCACCTGGCCAATTTAAAAAAATGCTCAGTAAGGCGTTTTCTTTAACTTAGTTATTATGCCACAATCCCAGATCAGATTAGATATTTGCTTCTAGTAATCAAAGGAAAAAAATAAGAAAGGATGAGAGGCGTTCTATGGTATCGTGCACTACCATTTACCCAGTGCCTATTATGTTTTGAGGTCTGTTTTGTGTCAGACCCTGTACAGAGCTCACACTGCCCCTTCAAGGTGGGTTCTTTAAAGCCCTCATTTTATCCTTGAGGAAGCAGAAGCCCAGAGAAGTAATAAGTACACAGAACTGGTACAAGCGGCACGTCCCATACAAACCTATGTTTTCTGTTGTTTTTTTAACTACAGTCTTCAAAGCCACTGCTTGTTTCCCTACACTACGATTTTTACATAATAACAAGTGGAGGAGTAGGTTGTGATGATTTTTGGCTTAAATGAAAACTTAGCTCTCTCTTGGAGGTAGTTGTTTAACTGATTTGCACTTCAGTTAAACAACTTGCATTGGTAACTTTATACTCTATTGATTTACATATAAATTTGGACCCCTAATAATGGCTTTTAATGCCTTT
>NW_012149841.1:631528-639428 GCF_000956105.1 Propithecus coquereli
TGACTTAGATGAAAACATGGAAAGCATGCTGATCAAATTTGCAGATGACATAAAGCAAGGAGGGAGACAGCTGACAGGGCTGAGATCTAAAATGATTTCGACAGACTGGAACAATAGCCTGAATCTAACAAGATGAAACTTAATAGGGATAAATGGAGGGTCCTGCACTTGGGTTCAAAAGTCAAATTGTACACGAGATGGGGGAGAAGTGGCTAAACTGCAGTACATGGGAGAAAGCCTTAGAGATTTTGTTGACAGCAGGCGCAGTGGGAGTCCACAGTGTGATGTGAATGTCAAACATGCCAGTGCGAACCAGCTATGTTGCTATAAGGGCAGTGTCCAGGGCAAGGGAGGTGACTGAGCTATAGCACCAGGTGAAGAACAGATCATACACATGGGGTTTGGAGTTTCAGATGTTCTGAGGGACATGGACAGACTCTGTGTCGGTCAAATGGAGAAAACTCAGTGAGTAGTGAGGAAATCTAAGAGCATGGGGATTGACTAAGAAAATAAAGGTTATGCACTCGTATAGATGACTTAGGGGTTCCATATCCCTCCACAGAGCACATTGTGGGGGAAACTGGCAAAATTAACTCATTGAAACAGCCTCTGCTTCTCTAGCAGCAAAACTCTCATCTTCTCTGAGGGTGAAAGGGTGAGTAGATATTTGTTGAAATGCACACCCTCTGGGAAAAAAGATGCTCTGGGGAGTCCAGGAGTGCATGTGTAAAATTGCTTTGTTTCGGTGGGTTTCCGTACTGGTTTCATGCCGCTCTATTCCATAAGCCATGTAAAAAAATCTGCATTCAGTAACCCAGGTGTAACATAGGTGAGCAGAACGGTAGCCTCTGGCCTGCTGAGACGCTTAGTACTGAGGGCCAGATATGTGTTCCCCAAGGAACAGATTCAATCTGGATTCTCAGAGAAGCTTCAGGGAGTCATGGGCTCAAGGAAGGGAGAATTTAATTTCATTTCCTGGTTAACTCTGAAAATATGTTTTCATGCAACCCTGGTTGCTGAAAATCTTTCTAAAGCACATTTGTTTACTTTCTTGGTAAAGTGAATGAATGAATGAATAAATGTTGAATCTCTAATGTTTTTCTTTTCTTTTCTTTTTTTTTTTTTGTAAAGTGCTGATGTCACTTAATTACAGATTGTTTACAAATATGGTAACAGGATGTCCGCAAAGAGATCTTCTCACTGTAAAAGCAGCTGAGCAGTTTGGACATGAGAGAAGTGAACCATCGCAGTTAGGAGACAGGGGCCAGAACTCGGTGAGGCCAGAACTCGGTGAGGCCAGCACCACGCTGTGGACTTCCCTTCATGACCCCTTCTCGGTTCCCCAGTGGGACACCTTCCCTGCTGGGTCCTCCCAGCTCTCCTTTGAGCTCCCTTACAGCATGTGGGCTATACCTTATCTAAAATCAGAATATATCAGGTTTCTAGTAGAAAATAAACTGTTAGAGTACTATTAGTCATTTTTTTTTTTTTTTTAAGAATAATCGGAAGGCCATTAGGCAAGACATACTCTGGGCTGCTGTGTAGCTTTGGTTGGGGAGAGGGTAGGAGGGTGCTGCAGTGAGCCCCAGCAGTCTCTGGGCAAGGACAAGGACAAGGACAAGGGCAAGGGCCCGCTCTGCTCTGGGAGCTGCAGTAGCCTGGGCACCTCCCAGGCCCAGCCCTGCTTCAAGTAGCCAGGGCACCCAGGGAGGCTGGTTTAGTTTCTCAGACATCAGCACGCATACTTGGACTGTCCCCTCGTGTCACTTGTTCTGCTGCCTGTTCGATCCAGCTGACTGTGTTTGTGCCATTCTCTTAGGGTAGGTCTTGCTTCAACTTCTTGCCACCTTCCGATAAGGCTGGGGGAGTTGAAGAGAAAAATCTCAGCTCATTTGCAAAGCTGTCCTGCCACTGTACCAGTGCTTATAACTTATGGGTCCAAACTTGCTGAGTTTTCTTGACAACAAATTTGATTTAATATTTATTTCATTTCATTTCCCATTATACGCTCACCATGTTAACAGATATATTATTATTAATAATTTAATTTTGTCAATTGCTTACCTTGGTGAGGCAATTCCAGGGCCGTGCAAATGGAGCCAGCTGTATGACATTTTTAATGATGGCACCAAGCTCTGGACGGGCACTTTGGACAACATGGTCATGTCCTGGGACCTGCAAGAAAGGCACCAGCTACAGCAGCACGACTTTACCTCACAGATCTTTCCTCTGGGCTACTGCCAACCAGGGAGTGGCTTGCTCTGGGGATGGAGAACAGTAAGGTGGAAGTGTTGCAGGTCACCAAGCCACACAAACACCAGCCACATCTTCATCAGGGTCATGTGCTGTCACTGAAGTTTGCCCACTGTGGCAAACGGTTCATAAGTACTGGAAAGGAAGCCTTCTGAAAGCCAGGGGACGCCTTGTGGGTCTGTATATTCCAGTCCAAAGAATCCTCATGGGTGCTTAGCTGTGGCATTTCTGTGGATGACAAATACATTGTCACTGGCTCTGGGGATAAGAAGACCACAGTTTATGAAGTTATTTATTAAGGATAAGTCTTCATGCGAACTGGACTCCTTGGAGCACTTTGTTCTATCATCTCTTTCATTCACCCTCTACCCTCACATCTAAAACCAAGGATTTCAAATACTCATTGCGGTTGAGTTGAATCCCCTTCCTTGAGCCCACTTCCTACTCACTACTGAATTGTGAGTACTCGTAAGAACCTGTGACACCAAATCTTCAGCTATCTACTTGGAAGAACATGAAGGAAGCATACTTAACAGTGAATGGAATCTTTAATTATGTATTACATTAATATTCTGTAATATATTTATTTTGTATAAAGAAGGCTTTCTAACAATGACCGACTAAATAAAGCTGTCCCTGCATTGAAAAAACACTGTAGGCTGAGTCTCAAACATGGCCTGTCTGCTGCAGTCTTACCTGGCCCCTTTACCGTCATCAACATCATCTCTTCAGTGCAGCGATGGTGACCGCCTCTCGTTTCCTCCTGGCCTCTGATGTTAATGCTGTCCTTCAGATTTGGAACAATTTCTTTCCCTGCCTTATCTAACTCATTCTTCTGTTCTTGCCACAAAAGGTTAGAAGTCACAATTTCTGGGGAAACTTCCCCGATTCCCAAAGTCTGTGTTAGGGCCCCATTCGATGCTGTCAAAGGACATGCTGTCCTTAGTATAGCATGATTCTTACTATGCTCCCTGGTAATTGACTGGCAGTTGCTGTGTCTTCCTTCTAAGCCTCAAGAGGGCAGAAATCATGATTGATTTATTCATTGTTATATCACCAGCATTAGGCTCGTTCCTGGCACAAAATGTGTGATCAATAAATTTGTTAAAGTGAATTAATTCATCGGAGGTATTAAGAATTTTAGAGACATCATTTTAGCCATAAATAACAACGTGCCGAACAAAAGGTGCCCATAATACTGCACTAGTGATAGGAACCATCTATTCCAACATGCTTTTATGATAGAATAAGGAAGCTGAGTTCCAGTGAAGGGGACTGACTTGCCCCAGGCCACATAGGCATTGAGCAGCTAAGCCAATGCTAGACTCCATTTATCTTGCCTGGAACTGCTTTTTTCGGCCTCCCCTGCCACTGCCAGATTGTGAAGTCACAAATCTGCCCTGGCAAAATCAAACATAAGAGGAATTTATCACCTCTGAATCCCAGGAAGGCTGGAGAACCAGGTTTGGAAAAAGGGCAAGAACTAAGAATGGAGAGGCATTTGGAAGGACAGACTGAAGCATATCCCAATTTGAAACAAGTCACACCTTGGAATGATCTGGCTAGGAGGCTGCCTTGGCACTGGACCCTTGATGCCATTAGACCTTGGATTCTTCCCAGTAGGCTCACAGTTCTGCCACCACTATGCTCTTCCACTGAATTTCTCAAATGTCCCTGCATTGTTTTTTCTTTACTCCTTTACTATCCAAAATCCCAGGCAGGAGCATCTGATCAGCTGGGTGAGGCCCTGCACCCTAGGTGCTGGGAGTGGGTCAGGGAGAATATCTGGCCCCATTCTGATTTCTACCATGCGTGGCAGATGTGACCAGGACTCCCGCAGTGCAGGAAGGGTGTCCAGGTGCTGGGTAGCCATGAATCAAGCAAACAAAACCCTGCCAAGTCGCCCCTCACTGTGTGGTCTTGCCTTCGGTGCCTCCATTCCCCCACGTGACTTGTGTGTGGCTCATGGTAAACAGCTTTCCTCCTGCCAATGAGGATGGTGATAATAATTAGAGGCACTGCCTTTATTTTTACTGTTTTAAAATTTTCTAATTTTTTTTATTTTGGAAGAAAATTTGGTAGCTAATTTTTTTTTTTTTTTTTTACTTGTGTCTTCATTTCCCTGTCTGTAAAATGAGTGCCATGTTGGGATGGACTCTCAGGGGGCCAGCCTTCCTCTACCACCCAATGCTTCCTTCACAGACCCACTCACCATGAGATCTTGGCAACTTTCTGTGGAAAAGTGCATTTGTTAACTTCTCTGACTCAGTCAACATTTCTTTCTTCTCAGAAGAAAGTTTGGTGGCTGCTGAATGTGATATATTGATTGAAGCTCTTGAAGAATCGCTGTCATCATTCTGCATGTGTGCTTGCCTTTTCTGGAACTTCAGATGAGAGAGGAGATGTCTAGGAGATTGGGCCGATACACAGGTCCCAGGGCATAGTGAAGAGACTCTATTTATGGCTAATACTCTGAGAATAATTATCAACTTTGATCATAAAAATATGTGAATGATTTCAAAAATGGACTGGTTCTGAAAGGGAAATAAATAGAAACTCATCTTAGAAAATGTTTGTCCTCAAGAATTGCACTTCCTGGCCTAGAGCTGAGGAAAATTTTGGATGGGCTGCCACCTTTATCTTGTGTCCAATTGATTGGGAAGTCAACAGTCCTTTAAATTCACTTAGCACACATTAACGGAGTTTTACGATGACTTCCGAAACTTTACAGAAGGCAACATCGTAAAGTGACAGTGAGAGATTGTTACTAACTTTCACTGATGCCTGTTACTCTTTAGTAGCTTTGTTGGAACATTAGTGTTTGCGCAAGTGTAGCGTCTTCCTGGTCTGTTAAATGATTTAAAACCAACTAGCAAACCAAATGGCAACTGAGGAAACTTCTCCTCTCTGAGACAATGTGGAGCCATTATTCATTTAATAGTATAAACATTACTCTCTATCCCAGGGTTACTAACTTCTGAGTCTTTAATGGACTTCACATTGTACTTAGGGGATTAACAGAGAAGTTTGTAATTGATTCTCTTTGTTGGGGAAATAAAGAAGACAAGTATTTACCTGGTCATGGGTTGTGTTACTGATGGAATGTAAAAAGGCTCTCAATGTTTACAGCTGGAGAATTGTTTATTTCTTTCTTCTAAGAGGCTCATTGTGGTTAAAATTTAAAGAACAAATCTATGAGTGTGTGTTCCTTTAAGAGAGAACTAGATTCCAGATCACATTTCCTTGAATCTATTCACTGAAACATATTCATTGTACTTTATTGTGCACCTACTATGTGCCAGGCATTTTGTAGTCTACAAGTGGACAGCATATATGATGTTGAATGGCATAAAAGTGATTCTATCCTTCAGTGGAGTAGCAAGGAAGAATAGGCATTAAACTAATAACCACCCAAGTAAATATAAAATTAAAAAATTGTAATAAATGCTAAAATGAAAAAGAATGAGTTTTTATAGAAAAGAAAAACCAGAGATGGGGGAGAGATGGGAAAAAAGGATAGTGGAATTAACTCCTTTCAGTTTAGTTCCTGGCTTTCTGTTGTTGAGTGTGTAAATTAGACTGCTGGTACCTGCTTCTGATTCCTGAGCAGTGGTTCTCAATACTCGACTCATCATGATTACTCAACACTCAAGTGTGTCAGTCAGAGTTCAGTCAGGGAAACTGAGCAACCACCAATATTATGGGACTAAGAGATGTAATACAGGAGTTAAAGCTTATACAGAAGTAGGGAGCTAGGAAGGGAGGGTCTCGAAGGTGAGAGTCGGAGGCTCAAGCGATAACTAATACCACCTAAAGCACTGGTGCAGCTGGGCAAGACAGAGATTGCAGGAATACATCAAAAGCCATGCACATCTTACTGTTGAAGTCGAATCACAAAAGGGTGAGGTCTGTGGTAACAGCTCTGCAGAAACTGCTGAGTCTGGGCAATCCCTACCCCTACAGGAATGTCACCTCTGTAGGTTTGCAGCCAAGTATCTGGCGCTGGGCTGGTGGCTCCTATTGGTTAGCAGGGCCAGAAAGTGGGTGGACTAGCTGAAGTCAGCGAGGGAAAGGGCATGAACACGCTGGAAACTGCTGGACCCCCCTGCGCCTCTTCATCATTGTGTCAAACCCCCACGGTCTTCCAAGAGGAATGATCTCGGCATCACTTCCATTTTCCAATCTAGCAAACCCATTGTGGTTTGCTCAAAACTTTACATTTTAGTGCTGAAATTCCTGTATCTTGGGCAACTCCTCCATCTTGAGCAAACCAGGGCAGTTGATCACCTTTAAATCTCATGTGATTTTGTCTCATTGGCCTGCTTTAACCCAAAACCATACAGAGGAAGGATTCAGGGAAACATAATTCCCAGCCTTAAGCAGGGACAGGAAAGCCGGGTTGGCCTAGACAATCCAGCGTACCAGGTGTATCTCATTTCAAAGATTCGTGCTGGCCAATATCCAAAGTGGGCTATATCTAATCAGTGTGGTGCTATCCAATGTGATGTCCCCCAAAGGACTGTGACACAAGTTTAATTCAAATTTTAAATAATTATTTTTTGGTTGATGATAAAAGAAATTTTATAACAATCCCCAAAACTAAAATTAAGTGTCTTCTGGGTTTTCTTCTATTTGGATTGCTTTTGGTATCACTCTAGATGGTGAGTTTAGGTAACTGGAAATGAAAGGGTTCCGGACAGGCCCAGACAGGTCCTGGCACTGGAACAGTAGGAGTGCTCAGGATGGAGTGAAATCTTCAATCATTCCGATGGAGAGTTTGCAAGGTATGAAATAAGAAGTTAGTGGGACGCAGTGGGGATCCATTATGATTTATTGCTAAGTCTTCCCCAACAGACCATTGTTAATTGCAGGTAACCTGTCTTGACCCCAGGGTGTGTGCCAAGCACTGCAGAAATGAGAACATTGGCGGCCAGAAAGAAGGGTGTTGCTGGTGAAGGAAAAAGGGAAAAAAGGTAGTCGGCAAGAAAAGGCAACTATAAGATTTGAAAAGACAGGAGAAAGGAGAAGTGTGCTGTGTCTGACTGCCAGAACAATTCAATCATGCCTGAGAGGGGCTTGGATTTATTGGGAATGAAGCAGGCAGGCTTGGGGCCATTCGTTCAGGCTCAGCCCCTGTAAATGATTGGGAGGACTTTGTGTCGTGGTAAGTAAGCATAATGGTTTTTGTATTGAACTGTGGCACCCTCAGCCAACTTAAAAGAACCAAGGTTCTCTGGAATTCAATTTACTTTGCATTAACAGGAGATCTGATGCTCATCTGTTCTAACTACTTCTTTTATCTAAGCTGCTAAAGAGTCACATGGTTTAAGAAGAAAATTAAGAGATTTTACATTTGTTGCTCTAAGCAAAATCATTTTGTTATCTACTTTAATGAGAGCGTGGATGAGTTTTCCTGTTTTAATAATCACTGTGTCTTAAACTTCTCTTCCATGAAGGCAATATCAACAAAAACTCTCTGGAGGCTCTATCTTTATACAATTAGTTTTTCTCTCTCTCTGCCATCTGAAGTCATTGAAATTATTTTTAAAATAGCAGGAGTTGTGTCCTTTCTCTGAGATCTTTGGGTACATATAAGGAAAATGGTCATTAGAATATTGCTTTGAAGACGTGATTGGCATAATCTGGG
>NW_012149841.1:641013-643294 GCF_000956105.1 Propithecus coquereli
AAATCTGAGGGCTTTGGGAAGCCGATGATATCATTTTTTAATTTTGTAGCCTTGATTAATCGTTTCGAGTCACATTAGCCAAAAGCATTATAAAGATCTCTTGTTGGGTCATATGACAGGCATCCAGACCATTGTTTTCTGAAGTGATGCCAAAATATCTCATTTTTATATTCTTTTTGTTCATGACTGTAATATAAAAAACTTCTTACATAATTGAAAAATGTTACTGATTTTATTTTGAGACTTATGAAGCTATTACTGTTTCTCTTCTTTTATTAGCGTCCAAGAACATGATTTCCTGGGTTGTTCATTCTAAGTGGAATCACTACCTTTTTAAGTGCCACTGTACTGTCTGTAATATCAAAGACCAAATTATCTGTGTTCTATACATAAATTTGTTAAATCTTCTGTTGAATTGTAATAAGACCTGTAGCAGCTCATTCGAATGTATCATATCATATATCATATTGGTTTTATACATATGATGATTTTGATCATGCACTCTAAAGTAGATTGCAGGTTTTCTTTCTAAATCCGCTTATGCTTTCTTCCTGAGCACCTGGCCACCCAGCTAGACACCATATTTTCCAGTGTCCCTCTATTCAATCTCATCTTTCCTTCCTACTGGTTGGACAAGACAGCCACTATACCAATCTTAGATATACCCAATGAGTTGGCAAACTGTCTCACTAGCCAGGTACCGGGATCATTTCATAGAACAGAGGCTGTTTACCCAACTGTATTGTCTTATGGAAGTGAAATAAACATACATCTTATTTGAGAAGTTTGATACTGCCACTGAGACTTGACCCTACTTAGTAAAATAATTGGTACCTGGAATTAGGATTCTGAAATAATGAAAATTTATGATATGTGGCATTGGCTCAGTGGCTAGCTGTTGGGTGGTAAAGAAATAGATATTGTAAGCTAGAAAACCGGCGATTCTTATTATGCTGTATTATTCTATAGCAAATTGGTGAAACTGTCATTCCCAACAACTTAGAAAGAAGACCATGTGCCTATGGAGATTATAATTCTATGGAAAGCAATTGAATAGAGCCAGAATATTATGGTGTATTATCTACTCCTTGCTGCTTTTAGAAAGGTATAACAAGAAAAAGACGAATGCAAGCGAGAATTGGAAAGTTTGTAAGCAGTGTTGGAAAACACAAGTGCTTACTTCTGGATCACAAAGAGTAAGAGATAAGGCTATTCACCCACAGTCTTTCACAAAAGCCCTGCTATTAACATTTTCAGCCAAACTAAAGGATATAGTTTTGTTCCATAAAATCAGGTTAATATTTGTATGCAACTAATAAAATCCATAGGTTATTCACATTAAAGTGAGGGAGAGAGGTATGGGCTGAATACTGATTTTAGCGTCTAAGGTAGACTTTAGAAGGTGTCCATAAAACAACTTTGGGTGAGGTTACTTGAACATGGACCTGACTGGTTTCCAATAGATCAGAAACCTACTAAGTTTTTGAGGGAATTGTAAGCCACAAGGCTGGACTATGAAAGCTTTAAGTTTCTCAAAACTGTATCTGCTGAAAGCCTAATAAGAAAAAATATATACCCCCCCCACCCAAGAAAGGCGTACCCTCCAGCATCCATTTCAGACATAGGCACAAGGATAATGGATCAGGAAGAACCCTCCAGACAGCAGGGTGACAAGCACGGGCTGCAACGGCCAGGCAGTTCATCCCAGAGAGCAGAGTTGGTCTAACCTACTAACTTGCTCCACTGCCAGGGCAGGGAGAATTTTCCATTTCTGTCCAGCTTTATTTATTCATTGTCATGATCAGTATCTGCTTTGTGCTTGCAACTCTTTCCTTTTCTGAATGGAAGATTTTATTAGGGTTATTCCGTTCTTGCTCCACCATTGTATATTGTGAAGGGAAGTGTGCAAACTTTCTTTTAGATCATAAAATGATATTTCAACAAGGGATATCTCTGGACCTGCTGAATAGGACTGCAGATCACTTCGGGGTCCAGAATTTTGGAATAGATGCAGTAATGGGAGGGGTCCTTGTGCTGTCTCCCTGGGGTGAAAGGCCTGATTGGGGAGGAGAATGTAGATTGTTTCATGGTTATGTTGAGTGAAAAGCTGTAGCAGATGCCAGGGTGCTGCCCACTTCTAGTTCTGTTCTTCATTTTCTTCTTAATCACAAGGTCACCAAGCAAGAAACTACTTCATTTCCCAGCTTTCTTTGATGCCAGCTGTGGCCACGTGACTATATTCTCACTGATGGGATGTGAGGATAAGCACTACCGTATGTAA
>NW_012149841.1:649729-650086 GCF_000956105.1 Propithecus coquereli
AAAAGGGAAAGTTGCATTTATAAGTTTTTAACTGAGAATATTGTCTTCAGGTGAAATCTATGAACCTCGACTCCCAATGTTTTGTTTAGATTATTAAAAGAGCCATAATGTAATTCACAAAGTGAAGTTTAATAGTAATCTGAGGGCATCACAGAAACAGCTGTAGTTTCCTTTTATTAAAGTGTACATGTATCAAAATATTTCAAGTGTACAAAAAAGTAGAAAACTAACTAACTTCCATATAAATATTCCCTGGATTAAAAAAGGTTTATATTTTACACATTACCCTGAACTTGCTGCATATCTTTGTCATTTATGTTTTAATCATGTCTGTATATATGTATCAAAGGTAAATAA
>NW_012149841.1:651331-652097 GCF_000956105.1 Propithecus coquereli
AGAAATACTACTGAATTTTGTATGTTGATTTTATAAACTGCAACTTTGCCGAATTTGTTTATCTATTCTAACAGTCTTTTGATGGAGTCTTTAGGGTTTTATGTATATGACATCACATCAGCAGCAGACAGAGACAATTTCACTTTTCCCTTTCCTATATGGATACCTTTTATTTCTTTTTCTTGCCTAATCTCTCTGACTAGGACTTCCAATACTATGTTGAATAGAAGTGGTGAAAGTAGGCATTCATGTCTTATTCCCAATCTTAGAGGAAAAGCTTTCAACTTTTCACCATTGAGTATGATGTTAGCTGTGGGCTTGTCATATATGACCTTTATTACATTGAGGTACTTTCCTTATGTATCTTTTTTTCGAAAGATTTTATCATAAACGAATATTGAAGTTTGTCAAATGCTTTTTCTGCATCTATTGAGATGATCATGGTTTTTTGGCCCTTCATTTTGTTAATATGGTATAGCACATTTACTGGTATATACAATACTGATCCATCCTTGCATTCCTGGGATAAATCCCACTTGATCATGGCGCATGATGTTTTTAAAGTGCTGTTGAATTCAGTTTGATAGTATTTTGATGGGGATTTTTGCATCTGTGTTCATCAGGGATATTGGCCTATAGTTTTCTTTTCTTGTAGTGTCCTTGTTTGGCTTTTATTATCAGGGTAATACTGGCCTGGTAAAATGAGTTTGGAAGTTTTCCCTCCTTTTCAATTTTTGGAAGAGTTTGAGAAGGATTGGTATTAGTT
>NW_012149841.1:654868-655953 GCF_000956105.1 Propithecus coquereli
TTTTTTTTAAGCTTTTTTTTTTTTCTGTTCTTTCAAACTGGTTTGCAGAATTAGCACTTCATTGCAGTTTAGAGAAAATTTACAAGTAAAATTCTTTTACCCACTGGACCGCATCTCCTCCCCCTGTCCCTCAGTTCCCTCTGATCCAGTGTTACTGGCCCTTTCGCTGTACCTGGAACATGCACGATACCTGCCTTCATCAGGGCTCTTATCTAGCTCTTTCCTCTGCTTGGAATGCTCTTTCCCCAGATACCCCAATTACTCCAGCAAAATTCCTCCCACCTGAAACTCCTTGTTCCAGTGGGCCTACTCTGACCTTCAGTTTAACACCTCGGGCAAACCACCTGCTCACATCCACCTCACTTCCTTCCACCCCCACCCTTCACTTTAGCTCCCCTTACCCTGTTCTATATGTTACTTAGTTTTTATAGATTATTGCTGTTCCCCCTCACTAGAATTCCAACTCCATAAATATAGTATTTTTTGTTATTATATTCATGGCTTTAGAAATCTCCTATATGTAGTCATATCCTGATTATTTTTTTATCCCTGATTTGTGTTCTCTCTCAGCCTCTCTCTCTCTCTCATGTTTCTCTGTTCTTTGATCAGCCATACTTCAGGATGGTCTCTTTTGGGACTATTTTCAAAGAATCAGCTTCGAATTTGCTGATGATCTCTAATTTTCTTTATTTTGTTAATTTATGCTTTAACTATATGATTTCCTCCCTTCAATCTTTTGATTCATGCTATTTTTCTTTTTCTAGCTTTTTGAGTTGAACACTTAAGTCATTTATTTTTAATCATGCTTTTTTAAAAAGTGCTTTTAATACTATAATGGATCTCTAGTTCCATTTATGCTTATCCCACAACTGTTGATGTGTAGTTCATTTGTTGTCATTGAGCTCTAAATATTTTATAATTTCCATTGTGTTTTGCTCCTAAATCCATTAGTTATTTAGTAGTACTTTCTTTCTACATATATATGGTTTGGGGGGGACTATCATTTTCTACAGATTTCTAATTTATATGTATTATAGACAGAGATCATATACCATTTGAGAGAAATTATTTGAAATTGAACTAAG
>NW_012149841.1:656003-658214 GCF_000956105.1 Propithecus coquereli
TTCTTTAAATATTTGGTAGAATTCAGCAGTAAAGCCATCAGGTCCTGGGCCTTTCCTTGATGGGAGACTTTTTATTACTGATTCAATCTCTTTATTCTTTATCGATCTGTTGAAAATTTCCATTTCTTTCTGATTCAGTCTTGGTAGTTTGCATGTTTCTAGGAATTTGTCCATTTGTTCTAGGCTATCCAATTAATAGTCTCTTATAAACCTTTTCATTTCTGTGGTATCAGTTTTAATGTCTCCTTTTTTGTTTCTAATTTCATTTGAGTCCTCTCTCTTATTTTCTTTGTTAGTCTAGCTAAAGGTTTGTTGATTTTCTTTTCAAAAACACCAACTTTTAGTTTTGTTGATCTTTTCTATTGTTTTCTAGTCTCTATTTTGTTTAGACAAAATTATACACTTAGCTATCATACCCTTATATAAAATGCATGTATGACACAACAAGGAAGAAAAAAAAGTTAGATATGACAAGTTTTGTTCTGCATCTACAAAGTAGCTATGTGACTTCTCTTATCTATTATACATCCCATTTGCCCTCAGACAGCAACATGCATGCTGTGACTTCTTCACCTAATAGGATAAATTCAAGTCTTAGTTCCTAGAGCTCTGAGTCCTTGGCAGTCTTGCCTAGATAGTGTTCCTATAGCACCCTATTATCTTTTTTACCAACACGAAGGATATAAATTTATCTCCAAGGTTCCAGATATTCTTCTCCCTGTTTCCACTGTATAGTAGTCTATTTTTTCAAAGTGGGCTACTATGCTGTGGAAACAATCATTTATTAAAAGCAAAGTTTATTTGTTGCTTATCCTTTATGACCAACCTGAGGCAGCAGGGGGCTCTGCTCATCATTGTCCCTCTGAGATCCAGGCTGATGGAGGCTCCAGCTTGACAGAATTCTCCATGATGTCTAACCATGAAAAAGAGAACAAGGCAAATTATTTAACATAGCGTAATATTTATGCTTGCATTTCATTGGCTTTGCCCAGGTCACTAAACCAAAAATGCTAGGACTAAGTTCAAAGACATAGGAAAATACAATCCTTCCATATACCTAAAATGAGGACAAACAGATTTGGGAACAGCCTTCTGATAACTTCCATAAGTAGCAGCCTTATTTTACCTTGATAAATCAATATTACTCACCCCAGTCCATTCTTCCATTGTTTTTTCCTTGTTCCTTTAATGACATATGGATCTAAATAGTTAAGGTGACATGCTTAACTTCCACTGCCCTGGAAAAATCATTGTTCCCCTGGCAAAAGCATTCCTCCCTTAGGTACTAAATTCTCTAAAATTGCAGCACTGGAAACATTGAATGAAAAGCAAAAATTTTGTGCCTGGTCACAATAATGAGTGATGTCACTTCAATTTCCATCCCTGGTTCTCAGAGTCCTATATTCAAGCCATGGGAGAAATAGCACCATAAAAACAACTTATAGGAGAAAATGTCTGTTTTGCAAAGTGTTATCTTCTAGCTGGTGATGTAGCTGAGTGTTCAGTTGACCATCCTCCTGTTCTTGAAGGCCAGTTACTAATGTGTGATGGACACATGGGCAAGCCTGTGAATGCCATGAGTTCTATCCTGTTATTTTCTTTTGTCTCTTATGAAATAAGGTCGTTTGTTAAATGCACTATAATATGGAGTACTAAGATGCCAAAAAAAAAAAAAAAAATAAGAGGAATTTTTCTTTGGTTGAGTCTCCTGAGAAACAAACTTTGACTCAATTCTGTGTGCAGAAGGTTTCTTGGAACATACTTTCCAGAACAACACTTATAAGAGAGGAAAGAGGGGCATGCGTAGAAGGACATACAACTACAATTTGCAATGAGGCCCTCAGTGTGTTCTTCAGAGAGCTCTGGAGCCAAGATGGCCTTTCACTGAGATGAGGGCTGGGCCTTAACCTGTGCCCTAGCCTCAACTTGTTACTAACTGCAGGCTACACTGGGGACAAGTAGAAACTCAGGCAAAGCAGCTCCATTGAGTGGGTGCAATTCCCAGAAAGACTGTGAACTGTGAGCCAACAGCAGCCAACCCTCCCAGCAGTTGGGGGCATGCTCATCACTATTGTTTGGCAAATGCGGGGGCACTCAGCTGGGCATTAGCCATTCCAGCCATAGCAAGGGGGAGTCTGCATCGTTCATTACATGTGCAACTTCCATCCTGACCACCATGGATCAGGTCTGTTAAGATAATAATATTTTTTA
>NW_012149841.1:660884-661774 GCF_000956105.1 Propithecus coquereli
GTTGCTGCAAATGACAGGCTTTCATTCTTTTTTACGGCCAAATAGTATTCCATTGCAAATATATATAACACATTTTCTTTATCCACTCATCCATTGATGGGCACTTAGGCTGATTCCATATCCTTGCTATTGTGAGTAGCGCTGCAATAAACATAGGAACACAGCTACCCTTTTCACACAGGGATTTCCTTTCCTTTGGTTAAATCCCCAGGAGTGGGATTGCTGTATCATATGGTAGCTCTATTTTTGCTTTTTTTGAGAAATCTCCAATATTATTTTCTATAATGGCTGTACTAATTCATATTCCCACTAATAATGTTTCTCTGATATCTTTTATTTTTTGTCTTTTCAAGTATAGCCATTCTAACTGGGGGAAGATGATATCTTGTTGTGGTTTTGCTTTGTATTTCCTGGGTGATTTGTGATGTTGAGCATTTCTTTTTATACCTGTTGACCATTTGTATGTTTTCTTTTGAGAAATATCTGTTAACGTTCTCTGCCCACTTTTTAATGGTATTATTTGGTTTTTTGCTGTTTAGTTGTTTGAGTTCCTTGGATATTAGTCCCTTGTCTTGGTTTGTGAATATTTTCTCCCATTCGACAGGTTGTCTCTTCATTTTGTTGATTGTTTCTTTTGCTATGCAAAAACTTTTTGGTTTAATATAGTCCCATTTGTCTATTTTTGTTTTCATTGCCTATGCTTCTGAGATCTTAGCTATGTATCTTTGCCTAGGTACCAATGTTCTATAGTGTTTCCTCTATGTTTTCTTCTAGTAGTTGTATAGTTTCAGGTCTTATGTTTATATATTTAATCCATTTTGAGTTGAGGTTTGGATATAGAAAGAGACAGGGGTCTAGTTTCATTCTTCTGCAAGGGAATTTATAAGCAC
>NW_012149841.1:665519-687423 GCF_000956105.1 Propithecus coquereli
TTTCTTTCTTTCTTATTGTTTATCATTGAGGTTTGGTGGTTTTCCATAGTGGTAACATTTGACTCCTTTCTCTTTCTCATTTTTGTGTTTGTTCTATCAGTGAGTTACATACTTTCATGTATTTTCATGATGTTAGATATTGTCCTTTCACTTCGAGGTATATGACTCCTTTAAGCATTTCTTGCAGGGCTGTTCTAGTGGTGATGAATTCCCTAAGTTTTTGCTTGTCTGGCAAAAGCTTTTTTTTTTTTATTTCAGCATATTATGGGGGTACAGATGTTTAGGTTAAGTATGTTGCCCTTGCCCCCACTCCCTCCCTAAGTCCGAGTTTCAAATATGTCCATCCTTCGGGTGGTGCTGGCAAAGACTTTATCTCTCCTTCATTTACGAAGGATAACTGTGTTTGGTTTAGCATTGTTGTCTGCTATTTTTAAATTTCTTGTAGCACTTTGACCATATTCTCTTGTAAGTGACTAGATATCTTTCTCTTGCTGTTTTTAGAATTCTCTCTTTGTCTTTAACTTTCAATAATTTGACTATAATGTGACACAGAGAAGAACTTTTTAAGTTGTATCTCTTTGGAGATATCTGAACTTCCTGTATCTGGATATCTGAATCTCTTGCTAGACTTGGGAAGTTTTTGGGTATAATTTTGTTAATTAGATTTTCCATGCCTTTGGGTTCTCTTCACCTTCTTGAACACCTAAAATTTGAATATTTGGTCATTTTTGTGGTGTCCCATATGTCATGTAGGCTTTGCTTATGCTTTTTATTCTTTTGTTTCTCTTTTTGTATGACTGGGTTATTTCAAAAGACCTACTTTCAAGTTTTTTTTTTGTTTTGTTTTACATTTCCCTGTTAATGTATTTTTCAAAAACCATAGGAATAGAAATTATTTGTGTTTCTTTTTTTTATTATTATGGGGGTAGCATATTATGGAGGTACAGATGTTTAGGTTACGTATGTTGCCCTTGCCCTCCCTTCTCCCCCAAGTCAGAGATTCAAGCGTGTCCATCCCTCAGATGGTGTGCATCGCACTAGTTATGTATGCATATACCCATCCCCTCCTTCCCCCTCCCACCTGCCCAACACCCAATAAACGAACCAATTTGCTGGTGAGTACATGTGGTGCTTATTTTTCCCTTCTTTGAAACTATTAGAATTCTAGAGGAAAACGTTGGAAATACTCTTCTAGACATTGGCCTAGGCAAAGAATTTAGGAAGAAGACCCCAAAGGCAATCACAGCAACAACAAAAATAAATAAATGGGACCTGATCAAATTAAAAAGCTTCTACACAGCCAAAGAAACTGTTACAAGAACAAACAGACAACCTACAGAATGGGAGAAAATTTTCACATGCTACAAAATCTATAAAGGGCTGATAACTAGAATCTATTTAGAACGCAGGAAAATCAGCAAGAAAAAATCAGACAAGCCTGCCTTCAAGTTTTAAAATTCTTTCTTCTGCAGTTGTTTACTGTTGAAGCTCTTGAATGAATTTTTTATTTCATTCATTGAATGCTTCACTTTAAGGATTTCTGTTTGGCTCTTTTTTTTTTTTTTTTTTGTCTATTCTATCTCTGTGAGTTTCTCATTCATACCCTTAATTTTTTTTCTTATTTTTTGTATTGTTTATCTGTGTTCTCTTGTATCTCACTGAGCTTATTTAATATCATTATTTTGAATACTTTTCCCAGCATTTCATACATTTGTTTTTCATTGGAATTTATTGCTAGAATATTGTGTCACTTTGGAGATGTCATATTTCCTGTTTTTTCATGTTTCTTATGTCTTTATTTTGATATTTGTGCATCTAGGGTGATAGTTACTTCTTCCAATTGTTTGAATTGGCTTTTGTAGGGGAAGACTTTTTCCTGAATGAAGATATATCTATGGAATTGGCTTGATAGGGCACTTTAGCTTTGATTCTGGGTGCATGCTGCAGTGTAGTCTCTGTTTGATTTCTTTGGCTGTAACAGTGTCAGTGGTGTCTGTAGTTTCCTTGGTGGCTTAGGCTGCAGTTATTAGTGAAGGCCATAGTTAGATTTTTCTGGGGGTGGAGGTGTCAGGTGGACCAGTCCTTAGGCCCCAGTGATGACAGTGACTGTCCTCGGACCCCTCAGGTGGCATACACAGGCACTGGTGTTAGTGGATCCAAGTAGGTTGGTACTTGGGCCTCCAGACAGGATAGGATCACCTGGGTGGGTCCTTCAATGCTCAAACAGCATGTGTGGTGATATCTGTAGAAATGGCAGCACAATCCTCAGGTTCCCAGTGGCATACACTTGTGTTAGCAGTGGCTGTGAGAGGCATGGTGGGCTGGTCTCCAGGCCCCCAGGTAGCATGTGCAGGTGAATCACACTTGATGGAAATGGCATGCTGGGTGAGTCTGTCCTCAGGCCTCGAGGAGGTATGCACAGATGCCAGTGGCAGTGGATGAGGCAGGGTGATCACCAGGCCCCCAGGGTCTGTTCTCAGGCATTGGGAAAGGTGGTGCCAGGCCAGATGGTCCTGTCCTAAGGCTGCTTAGTGGTGTATATGGAGCAGGCTGTGGAGGGCAGGGCAAGATGATTCCCAGGCTGCCCAACAGAGTCCTGGAGGTGGCGGCAGTGGCAGCGATGAGCAGAGAGAGCCCATCCTCAGGACACATGTAAGTGTGCTGTGGCCCTGCTGCTGGGGGGAAGTGGTTGATCTCAGTGGCAGCAGCTACAGACAGGCAGTTCTCAGGCTTTGAGAAACACATGCTTCAGGTCCTAGTGGTAGCAGCAGCAGCAGGGAGAGCCAGTCCTCAGGGCACATGCAAGATGCGGCAGCCATGATGTTGAAGCGGGTTGTGGGGTTGCTGCCAGTGGCATGCACTTTGGCCTCCAGCACAGCAGCAGTGGTGGCTACTGGCAAGGATTACCTGGTCTCAGGATGCATACAAGTGTGCCGCAGCCCTGCTTCTGGTGGAGGTTGGGTTGCTGTTAGTAGCAGTGGCCTCAGGCAGTCGGGTGTCAGGCTCTGGACAGTGTGCATTTTGGTTCCCTTTGTCCCGGGGACAGCCTGCCCATTGTGTTGCCTCACCTGTTCCCTGGGGTGCAGACAATGTATGTGCTAGAGTGCTGGGGCTCCCCCACTCTGCTGGATCCAGCTGGCATTGTGCCACTGCAGCCCTCATGTGGATATGGGAGGATGTCAGTGGGGCTCTAGGGATGTGGAGATGCAGGGCCTGTAGGGCCCTAGGGCAGGATGCATTCTGGTAGAGGCAGGGCTCTCAAAGTGGTGCCATGATGCAGCTGCTTGGGCCTTGAGGGGTGTGTGGGACCCAGTGTGAGCTCCCTCTCAGGATCAATGCTGCCACACGGTCTTCAGCAGCTCCCTCTTCTAGGCTCAGGGCCTGCATGTATTAAGGGGATCTCCTGTAGCTAGTAGTGCAGGAGTCCACAGTGGGAATGTGGACCACTAGGGATCTCTTATCCTTTCCATGCACTGGGGAACCTCTCTGGGCTCTCAGCCAATCCCAGTCAAGCTATAATAGCTGCCTCACTTCCCTCTCCTTCCATGCTACATCTATTTCCCATTGCTTTTCTACTGAATTCCAGTGTTCTCTCTTAGATACTCTAGCTGAAGTGTGATTATCCACTTGCCGTTTTAGTTCTTCTTTGTGGAGGAGATGAGTGCTGGGTACCTCTAATCAGCAATCATGGAGCCCCTCCCAGACCTTGTTTTACTGTAATTTTCCATGGTGGATAAAATTATCTCTTTAAACTATAGTATGGAAAAACAGCTTTTAATGAGTATAATCTACTCAAAGGAATCTTCCTCAGTCAAGAGATTATAGCACCATGTTGCCGTATAAACTGTCTTCAAATTACTATGTCACCAGAAATCCAACTTCTAAATATCATAATAGCTGGAAGATTTCCCATGCCATTTGAAATTATGACAGTGTACAGAATATTACCACAATTGACCATCAGGTTATTTAAATGCTTGATCAAGAAAATTTATTGAGTGCCAATATTTGTTGAAAATTAAAAGCAAAAATTGTCATTACATGGTTACAGAGGGTCAAATGATAATTATAGGTCAGACACTGGTACAAAGTAAGTAACCCATAGTATTTCTAAAAATCTTTTGCATGTAGGTCATAGTAATGATTAGAATACACGGAATAATATTTGTCCCAATGTAAAATGAACTTAGAGTTATGAGTCCTTAAATATCTAGTCGATTTTCAAATTTCTCAGCTAGTATAGGTTTCTTCATTTCTGGATTCACAGGCCAAAGCAACGAGCGAGATGAGTCGAACTTTCCAAGTTTTGAAAACTGTTTTTAAAAGTAATTCTGTAAGTGTTTTCACAAAAAAATAAAAATGATATCTTAATGGTTAAAATAATCACACACTCAAAATAATTACATATAGTACTTATAGAGTATCTTTTCATGAAATGTGAATTATAACATTGCTTTACCTTACAGACAGGAAATCATAGAAATTGACTATTTATGGGCTGCTCTGATAATTCTGGCTCAGTTAGAGCCAGAAATGAGTGTTGAAGCTCATTTAAGAACCTGGGATTTTGACATGGATTCCTCTCCCTTTCAATTTTAGGTCAAGCTCTGCCTCTGAAAGCCAGCTAAACCCTTCCTGGTCCTACTGGGATTACTGACCTGTGGCCTCCATCCTATACGTCTTCTGCCATGAGTGGTGCTTTTGCCAGAGTCATGAAAAATTCACTTAAGAAAGCAAAAAAGGAAATTAGATGAGCATTTTATTTCAATCCTTTTGACTCTCTGAACTATCTGGTGAGTCTCTGCCTTGGAAGAGTTAAGGAGCATAGGAAAGTTGAGTTCTTACTAGACAGTAAACTCCACGTGAGGATGTAGGGTCTCATGCCTCCTTGCTTTCTTTCTCTGTCTGGCCCCAGGGACTGCTCAACACTTAAGGCCATCTGAGGCGAATTCCACCCTGAAACTTAGGAAGTCATCTCTGAGCAACTCTGCTGTCAGTGTGGCTATTTCAAGGAAGAGAAAGGGACAAAGGGACTCGCTCTTTTGCCAGGTGCATTGTTCTAGAATAAGCAGGCTAGAGGAAGAGAAAAGGATTCTTTACGCTTTAAGTCCTGCCTTTCTAGCACAAGGCAAACTGCTGCTGTTATTTTCTCTATGATCCACTTTACTAAAGATACATAATAGACATTATCTATAATGCATGTAAAAAGTCAGAAAACCAGAAACTTCTCTGGCAGTAACACCTTACAACCTGATGCTGAAGAAAATATCCTTGTAAGACGAGCATCGTGCATTTCATAGAAATTGCTCTGTTAGTTTTCTCAGCTTCACTGGCAGGCATAGCATTTCATTACATCTTATATAGCGACTGATTGCTTGGGGCATCATATTCCTTTAAAAGTCATCCCTTTACTGCCTTTCGGTAATTGCATTCTGTGTGTGCAATGATCTGAAAGCTATTTGAGAGGAAAGAGCATAACATTACATATATGTTAGAGAGAGATGCCAAACTCCTGCACTATTTCCTGATACTTGATGATTCTAACAGTGCTGATTCGATAATAATATAGTCACATTGTTAATTTGCATTACCCTGGTTTGCAATTTATACAGCCTTTTATTTAAAAGAAAAATAAGCCCATTTCAATCTTTTATTCATGGTTAACTAGGTGATTGAAAGGGTTAATCAATGATTTACCAAATAAATTTCTAAACCACTGCAATGTTTCTTGCAAAACATTCAGTAGTCAATAAACAAATTAAAGGACAAGATATTTAATGCTGAGCAGAGAATGCATTAAAATATATTAATCCAGGCAAAACTTATACATGAGGAGCAAATTGGCAGCTTATTAGAGCCTGGCTTTGAAAGTCCAAAGGAAGAGGAGAGGAGAGCAGCAAAAGGACATCAAGGCCATTACAAATATGAGTATAGGTCCAATTAATTTATTGATATAATTAGCACATAGCTAGTAATAACATTACAGAAGCAGTCAGTAAGGGAGTGTGCATACACACCATTTGAATGAATTCAAAAGTACCCTGTACTTATCATAATTAAATTAATCGTTCTGGGAAAGCAACATAGAATATAGAGGCCATAGCAACAGGCCAAAAGTCATGCATCCGATTTATTTTCTTACCAAACTAAAATGTCTAGAATTTTTATATCTTCTATAGAACAGAAATTACAGAAATTACTATGACTATCAGGATTAAGTGGCCCACTTATAACTCCAGCATTTGTGATACTATGAACTAAATTGCCATGGCTTATAAAAAAGAAACAGGGAAACATAAAAGTGAAATTTTGAAGTGAAATACATGGTCAAGCAAATTATTCACTTCTATATATTTGCTCCTGATATACATAAAAATAAGAACAAAAGAATTACATTTCATACTTTCTAAATACCACATAGTATTACAAGCAAAGTACAGAGAATAATCTAAACTATAGTTAAAATTATACATTTTTTAAAAACTTTGGTACCGCTTTTCTTTAATTATGTTTTTAATGCTATTAATATTTGCTTTAATCTTGTACTCCTTTTGTTTGCCTGGTGAGAAGGATGCGAACTTTTCTTAAAGGAGTGAGATGGATTTCATTCTAACGTAGCTGTTGTCTATTGCAAATGAAACTTGTAAGCAAACAAACCCAAAAAATTAAGAAGAAAGGGAGATGTTTCTAGGGAAAAATTCGGCTTCTAGAAAAATAAATGAAAACATGTTTTTGTAGAAAAGTTCTTTGTCATGCGCTTCCCACAGAGGAAAAGTGTATCGTGGAAATTTTGGAAGATACAGGTCTGCAGATACCTGGATACTGCTGTGAGTGTGGGTGAAGGCTGGGGGTTGGAGTATTAGATACAGGTGACGGTGTTCAAGTAGTGGCTGTGGTTGTCCAGAAATAGGGTACAATTAGTCCTGGCAGAATATCTACTAAATCAGGAAATTAAAAAATGACTTTCCTAGGGTGATTTATCCTTAGTTCTTAATCTCTTTGGATCTTTAAGAGTCTGATGAAATCTGTGTTATTTACAGCAGATTCGACAGATTTGTGTAGCATGGCAGGATCAAGAATACAAGATTTAACAATAATTAATAATATTTGTGTGCTTACCATTTGCCCAACATTCTTCTAATCACTCTACACATTTAATTAACCTTTTGGATTCTCCTAACAAGCCTGTAAGGTCCGTATTTATTTCCATTTTCACAGATTAAAAATCTGAAGCAAGAAGAGATTAAGTTAATTGTCCAGGTTCATGCAGCCAGCAATGGTGAAGGTGAGAGCTAAGCATTCCGGGGTCTGTGCTTTCAGCTACTTCACCATACTGCTTCTGCATCCAGCCTTGAAGACAGGATAGCTCTTCTCAATCTGGACATACGCGTTGGCCTTAGCTCTCTGAGCCTTTCTCCTAACCAATGATTGAATAGTGTAAGAAGCAGGATAAGTGAGACCATTGTAAGTACTGGTGGGCAGTGGAGTGAATGGGACAGCTTAGGACAATTAAACTTTTATTATCACACATTGCCCTTTTAGGTACCTTCAGATTTGTCTAACCAACTGTCTCTGGGGTCTGCATCCACAAAAATCTGTTAGTCTGAGGCCATCAGTGCATTGATAATGGCCTCACTGGTGTTTCTTCTGTCCACTCCCACCCTGAAAGTTTTTCTTCTAGTTGCTTTAGATGCCGGGGAATGCACGAGAACTTACATAGACTCTTGAGTGCTCAAGGGATAAGGAATATAGGCCAATTCCTCTCCGGGATATTAAAGAGAATTATCTGGTGCAATATCGGAAGTGGATGAGGGGAAGATGGTGTATGTCCTCGTTGAGAGGCATAGCACCTTGTGATCATCACAGGTCCTCTCTGTGTACCTTGGTCAACTGAGCCCGACAACAAGGCAAATCTGAATCTTAGGGAGCAGGAGGATACAGCTGGGCCTTGAGAGTCAGGCATAGTGAGGAAGGACCTCCTTTTGTTCATTTACCATGGTGTACTTGGGGCAGAGCTGCCCAGGAGCCCTGAAATAAACATTCCGTTCTCTTACACATTGTCCACCCATAGCAGCCTTTTCTTTCTTCCTGATCTGTGAGCAAATCTCAATTTTACTCAAAAACTTGTATGCATCTCTAGATTAGGAACTTAAAGTGGGATTTTTCACTCATTTATTGATATTTTTATTGAGGTATAATTTTCCTGCAGTGAAATGCAGAGCTCCTAAGTGTGCAGTTTGTTCAATTTTAACAAACGCTTATGCCTGTGTAACTTACACCCCATCCATATCTAAAACATTTAAATTCTCTTGTATCCCTTCCCAGTCAATCCTCAACCTCTCCCCATCAGAGCAATCATCATTCTGATTTCTTTCACCTTATATTATTTTTGACTATTCTAGAACTTCATATACATGAAATCATATGTGACCTTTTTCGCTCACCATAATTTTTTACATATTAACTCACGCTGTTGCATGTATCAGTCATATGTCCCATCTTACTGCTGAGCAGTATTCCACTGTACGAATGTACCACAGTTTGTTGATGAACATACGGATTGTGTCCAGGTTGTGGCTATTATGAATCAAGCTTCTGTAGACATTTTTGTACAAGTCTTTTGTGGACATATATTTTCATTTCTATGAGAGGAATCGCTGAGCCATACAGTAGTTTTTTTTTTTGTTTGTTTCTGTTTTTGTTTTTGAAGGATACATTAGGACTTGCAAAGGTAGAAGGAATAATATATTCTAGGACAGGGGTTGATCTGAGCAAATGTGCACAGTGGTACCACAGAGCTGTCAACGTCAGTTCACGACACGAGCATCGCTGAGGAAGAGGCGGAATTGTCCAGGCATGGCTGAGTGCCCATCCTGGGTCTGTGTACCAGGGTAAGCTCTTATTCTTGCTAGTTATTTCATTAATGGCCCTAAATCCCACAGGCAGTCTCGTTGCCCTGGAAGGATTACTGTGATTATCTTTATTATACAGCTCCACCTATAGAACCAAGCTCAGAATGGTGCCTCCTACTGATATAATCCTGGCTCTGGACACACCCCTGAATAGCTTCGAATTTCTTTAATTTCTCTTACTTCTGGCAGGAAAATGACACAGGATGGTTATACGGCATGCCTGTTCACATACAAGCCCTAGAACTCTTCAGAACACATGTCTTTACCATTATTTGGCAGAGTGACATGTGTTCATCTCTTTAAAGGGCATTTACTGCTTGCTGCAAGGAGAGATCACTGTCTTATGGTTCCGGAATAGTCCCTGAAGTGCCCAAGTCTCATGCTCTCAGTCAAAGAACAAGTTTTTAGTATTATTCCATTGACTAACTCGCTGCTCTTTAGGGATTTATTCATGATCCTATAGAAAAACATGTAACAAAGTCAGAGCTAGAAATTAGCTTTCCTCCCCAAAGCTAGCAAAAGAGGACTGGATTCAGTGTACAAAATGAGGGAATTAGGATAGACTAAAAGATTTCCAACCAGTAGTTAGAGCCTGCATATTAGTTTCCTAGAGCTGCTATAACAAAGTAAGTACCACAAACTGTCTTAAAATAATGGAAATTTATTGTCTCATAATCCTAGAGCCCAGAAGTCCAAGATCAAGGTGTTGGCAGGGCTGTCCTCCCTCTGAGTCCTCTAAGGCAGAATTCTTCTTTGTCCCTTCCTGGCTACTGGTGGTTTGTCCACCACCTTTGGCATCCCTTGACTTGCAGCTGTATAACTCCAATCTCTGCCTTCACCGACACATGAGGTTCTCTCTGTGTGTCTCTGTATCTTCATGACATAGCTATCTTCTTATAAGGACAGCAGGCATCTTGGAATAGAAGCCCACCCTACTCCAGCATGACCCCATCTTAAATAATTGTGTCTGCAATGACCCTATTCCCAAATAAGGTCATATTTTGAGGTTTTGTGGGGTAGAATTACAACATATCTTTTTTTTTTTTTTTGCAAATACAGTTCAACCTATGACGCTCTAAATTGGGCAGCTTCTCTGGAAATCTTTACAAACAAGAATGCTCAATCTTCTGACATCATTAGGGAGAGTTCCTGGGAAAGGAAAAGGGATTGTTCAATGTTCTGGGTTACTGACTCCATAGCAGACCCGAGACTAATTCCTGTGTATCAGCCATGATTCTGTTGTCATTTTTTCCCTCTAAATAGTTACTTCTAATTATGCCCCTTTGATGTTCACACCTCTGAAATTTCTTGAAACTGAGATCATTTCCATTTCTCACACTTTCAACATTGTTAACATAAGCTGAACAAAATTGAGTCCTTTTAGGCCTTTTTGGTGAGTTGGCTCCTGTAGCACCTTAAGAATTGTAAGTTGCTCTTTTCTTCAGCTTTCTCCTCAGGTGACCGTTTTCCTCGCACTAAGAATCTCACCTTGTATCTCACAATAGTGGGAACGAAGACGTGGACGCCTCTGTTTGTGAAGGGACTTCTGACACATCTAATTCCATCTAGAAGCTGAGTGTCCATGACAGCAGCTTTGTCTCTAACAGCTCCAGGGAAATCAGATTTTTGTCTTTATGGCTTTTACTTGTATGCTTCGTTTATCCATTTCTTTCACAAAACCCAACATGCAAAGAAGCCCACAGTTTTTGCACCTTTTGTATAAGCTTTTTGGTGATTAAAACCCCTGGGTGTTGAGTTAGCATAAATGTTAAAAACATGTACCTAGAGTACAGGAAGAGCTTTTTCTCTATGCACTTTTAAAGAGTGTCAGGGCTGTGAATAATGCTGGCTTGAAAACTCTGGGATGTCAAGGCCCTCTGATGATAGCCCACGTGGAGGTGAGACTGTAAGTTTTTCCCAACTTCGCTGCACTAATGCCTATGCATCATTTCTGAGAAAGAGAAGAAAGCTCGGATCTCAGGAATTCTGGAAATTTAGTGAACAGTAAGTACAGAAGTGTGGGTATGCATTAAGTATGTCTTTTTATTCTGATGTTTTGACATCTCAGAACCTTGCTGACACTGGGAAGGGACTGCTTCTCCCAGGGTTAGCTAATTTCTAGAGATGGCAAACAACTGGCCCTCCTTTCATATGCAAACCAACCAGGCTAGGGCCCAAGCTCTCAGCTGCATCCTTTAATAGGCTGTCGCAGGTGAAGCCACTATCCCCCCTCTGGCCCTCCCCACCCCAGGGCCAGATATGAGATAATTAGGGGCAGCCCCATACCCTAGAGCCCACGCAGAAGTGAATCAGACCAGCCAATCCTAAACCACATAGCCTGCCTAGTCTGCCTCGCCCATTCCTTACCAGGGAAACCACAATAGAGCCTCTGGCCCGTGTTCTCCCCTGGCTCCCTCTACCCCCTGGCCAACTCTGGTGCTGTCCTGCGTGGCCCTGCATGGCATGCTGTGCCTCCTTGCTAAGGATCTGTGAGTATAAAAACTTCTTCCTTCATATAAGTGTCTGTGTGTCCTATCGCACTTGATAAAAGCAAAACTGGATACATATAGATTCGCTGGAAAGTAGCTCTAATCTAATCACTTTGAGGTGTCCTTCATTGGTTATAGGCAAGTCAGGGATTGGTCAAGGGTGATTTTGACCAGACTTAGTCAAAAGAAGAAAGGGACCCAATGTGTATTCTAAGCCTGGCGTCTGCAACAGGAAATCGCTGAGGGCTTATTGCCGGGCTATTCCAAAGGGGGCAATGGTGCACAGAGAAAGGCCTTTCTGAGTTTGATGGTCCGGGTTCATTTCTCCGGCTGCTATAGGCTTTTTTTTTTTTTTTTTAAAAAAAAAAAACAATGTTTCCTTCTACTTTGTTCTCCCTCTAAACTATTCACTCTGAGGCTGAGACTGGAGTAAGGCCTGGTAGGTCCCTAGGGAACAAATTTTACAGAGGTGCTCATGTCGGGAGCATTCGAGGGATGCCTTGCTCGCCCACCCCTGTTCTCCACCCTGACTCACACTTCCAGAAGGCTCTACATCTTAAAAGTCTGGAATTTGATTCTTTAACGTGCTTTTGTGCTTAGATAAATCATCATGTCTAATGGTCATCAGAAATTATTCAGGAATTAAATTGAAACTGGGCATGAATCTTGCCCTCCAACATATATTAGTCTAAAATTAATAAGACAAGTACTGGCTACATTGCTCATTCACATATAGTCATCCAAATATACTCCTCTCATATGGATTTTGTGATTATGGTGGGAAAAGCTAGATAGAAGTGTCCCGGCATCATCTTCGTAGATGGAATTTAAGTAATAAAATCGTATATAGCAAAAGGAAGACGTAGTAAGCCGTCCTTTTGTGTTACTATAACATACGGTTTGTGCTCCTGGTATACAGAGCTTTATGTGGTCATTGAATTGTGCACTTCCATGTCAGTCATTTCACTTGGCGGGTTGTGCGGGGGCAGAAACCCTTCTTGGTCCTCTCTGTTTCTCCAGTATCAATGACATACCAGACATTCAAAAATAGACATCAATATACTCCTCTGTTTTTGAATGAGGAGTTTTTAAAGCATTGCAGAAGTATCTATTTATCCTGTGAGTATATAATTCTGTGAAGCTGTGTTGATTCCATACCCTTCTATCCATCCATCAATAGAGGGCCCCTATTACGGATCCGCAGTATAAACCCATCTTCCCAATAAAGCTGTAAAGTCTTTGGGGGGTGGGGAGGGAGTGTATCCTTTCTGCTTTGCATATATTACCCAAATCATCCAACAAAGGGATGTGAATTTATTCATCTTACCTCATCTTAGTAAGGAAAACAGGACAATCTATAAAACTATCAATTTGTGACTATTTAATTCAAAATTATTATGTATTCTGCATTTCATGTGGTGGATATCAACTGAATAGTTTGGGTACCTCCCAATTTCCATTTTTAAAATCAATTTCAATCTTTGGGAGTGGTTGCTTTGCCATGGTGCATATCTTTTATGTGATATTTTTAAATTGAGTAAAAGAAAATATGGAAGGGTAAATGACATAGTCCTAGGATCTGAATGTGATGCTTGAACAAAAGATAGGATATTCACGAGATGCAATGGAGCGTGTGTCTACTTATCTGGCTGTGCAAACTTATGAGCCTGATAACAATAGCAATGAGGCATTTTTTGCATGAGTGACTCTTCAGGGATTCTTCTAATAGCCGTGGTAGGAGGCTTGTACTTGGAGATCAGAGTTCTTGCACTGAATAAAATTGTGTACTTTTTTTTAGCTTCTCTCCCAGTTATGAATTCTGACCTGAAGCCTTCTCCACGTGCCCAGCTTGGGTTGGCCTCTGAAATTTTCTCCTTTCTTCATTATCACTGCCCACCCTTGCTCCACTCACCTGTGTATATTTCTATGCATCAAATTTTTATGCATCCATCTAATTGATTACTTCTTAAAAGATAAAATTACACAGATGTATCCCCCTTTAACTACACAGTCAATATATTTATACTCATCACTTTCTTGTCTTTATTCCTCCCAATGATTTTTGAAATGTGTCTGCATCTTTCACTTATAACCATTTGTCTATTTTAATGTATTTTTAGGTATATTATCAACCATGTATTCAAAAAGTGCTGCTTCCAAAATTAGAGATTCCAAGCGTGTTGGTGGTATAGTGGTGAGCATAGCTGCCTTCCAAAATTAAGAGATTCCACAGACAGGCGTCAAAATCATGTGTACTCTGCAGTTGTATCCCCTATGTCTCTTCTTGCCTCAACATTCCAGCCAGAACAGTGTGTCCTGCACATGCCAAGCCATAGGCTCTCCTGTGGACCTTTGTTTGACCTTTTACCCAGTCACCTTTACCTGATACAACATAAATTCTCCTCCTCACCAATTCTTTTTTTTTTTTTTTTTTTTTTTGAGAGAGTCTCACTATGTTGCCTGGGCTAGAGTGCCGTGGCGTCATCTTAGGTCACAGCAACCTCAAACTCCTGGGCTCAAGCGATCCTCCTGCCTCAGCCTTCCGAGTAGCTGGGACTACAGGCATGCACCACCATGCCCGGCTAGTTTTTTTTTTTTCTATATATTTTTAGTTGTCCAATTAATTTCTTTCTATTTTTAGTAGAGACGGGGTCTCGCTCTTGCTCAGGCTGGTTTCGAACTCCTGAGCTCAAACAATCCACCCGCCTTGGCCTCCCAGAGAGCTAGGATTACAGGCGTGAGCCACCGTGCCCAGCCCCTCCTCACCAATTCTACCTGGCCTCCAAATTGGAGGGATTGCCTAGATCCTCTGGATGCTGTGTTCTTTTCTCTAACTGGGCTTAGGACGCACTGCTTTGCACAAAAATGTTCCTGTGTTTCCTCCCATGTTCTGAGATGCCAAGTGTCTCCTGCATTAAGGACTGAGTCTTAACTTACTTTTGTTTCCTAAGATTATTCAACAAAGAGCTGGGACACAGGAAGCATAGAGCATATAAGGTGTAGACAAAGTATGAACGACGGAATTATGCTGCCTAGGTACACATTCTGGCTTTGCTACTCCCTAGCTGAGTAACTTTGGGCAAGTTACTGAACCTCTCTGAACTGCAGTGTGCTGACCTATAGAGTGTGGAGAATAACAGTATGCATCCATTTTTATTCCCTATGTTGCCTAGGCCCTTAGTATTTAAAATGAAAAAAAAGTACTAATTATGGAAATCCATTACACACACACACAGATACTATTTCTCCTTTGCATTTGAAACACAGACATTAGTATTTCTCCATCTGGGGATTGACCCTATTTTCATGACGCAAGTCAATTTATTTCTGGATTTGGAGTATCATAACATCAATTAAAAAAGAACTTCCACCTTTTTCCTTTACAGACTTTGTGTTAATAATTGCAGTCCTCCCCTTCCCAGTTCTTTCTGCCCAGCTCTTTACCCTGCCCTCCCAGTTCAGAAGCTCCTCTCTTTTGATGCTGAGTCTCTCTCTGAATAAGGAGATCCCATAGGATGACGAACCTTATAATCCATGCCAGGGTCAACAAAAATGTAAAGGAAAAACCCAGATATTACAAGGTTTAACCTGGGCAAGAAATCAATGGAGTGACTCCAGGCAGAAGGACAGAGGAGGAAGAATAAATTTTAGGGAAGGGGCAGTATCCCTCAAGCCGTTCTCCATAGTTAAGTCTATCTTCTCTTTACTTTCCTTCACTTGGCAGGTTTATGGAACTCTAATTTTTTAGCTGTCACTATCTCTGATATGTATTTCATAATTTTCAGAGAAGAAAGATATGTCTTCCTCATTTTAAATTGTAGTATAATATAGTAGTTAAGACCATACTATTGAGTTAGTATTGCGACCAAATACTAACTTTGTCGCTTACTTGGAAGGTGATCTTGGACAAATTTACCTGATGATTTTATTTCTCAATTTACTATTCTTCAAAATAAGGATGACAATAATAGGACTTCCCTTATGATAGTTAAATTAGTTAAAATATGTAAAGCATTTAAAATAGTGCCTGGCATGTAAGAAGTGCCACTTTGCCATTGTTAATACATGAGCTCCCATGTCTAGCAAGGCCAGACACCACGTGAATGGGTAGATCTATTTTCTGCCCTTTGAAATGTAACTTCAGTCCTGGTACCTTCCCCTAGAATGAAGTCAGACCCCCTCGCAAGTATCTGTCTTGAAGTCTGTCTTTCACTTAATTACATGTCTTGTTGATTCCCCTCAATTGATTTCCTGATTCCCATTGAGGAGTCTCTTGCTTTTGGCTCAGAGCATCTCCCATTCAAATACTGGCTAATTAGACCCGGGTATTCCTGAGCCTCTCCTACCTCTCAGCCCCCATCATCCTGTGATGAGGAAGGAGGGTTGATGCAAATTGCAACTGACAAGGTGTACCTAAGTGGACATTTATTGACTCCTACTAACCATGCACACTGGTACAGATAATTACTGTTCACAGCCTGCACACACGGAAGGCCACATCTCACAGGTGAGGTGATGAGGGGAGAGCTTCAGTTCGATGGAGAACTTTTCTTCAGAAATATTCCGTTGTCCATGTCCTTCCATATTACTCATCTTAGTCCCACAATGGCAGCTGTGTTAATCCATCTGTGTCGCCATAACAAAATACCTGAGACTGGGTAATTTATAAAACAAGTTTATTTCTTCATAGCTCTACAGTCTGGGAAGTTCAAGATCAAGGCACCGACAGATTTGGCTGTCTGGTGAGGGCGGCTCTCGGCTTTCAAGACGGCGCCTTGTTGCGGCATCCTTTTGGGGGGGGGAAGCTGCGTCCTCACCTGGTGGAAGAACAGGAGGGGAACAAATGCTGCATGAAACTTCTTTTATAAGGGCCTTAATCTCATTCATGAGGGAGGAGGCCCCAGGATCGAATTACCCCTTAAAGTCTCCACCTCTTAATACTATTGCCTTGGCCATTAAGTTTCAATGCCTAAGTTTTTGAGGGGACACATTCAAACCATAGCAGCAGCCTTCTATTTTTCCAAGTATAAAATATGCATAGCTCAAAACATGCCTTTGGACATCAAATATGTGCCAGGTCTAGTTGTTTCTGGTGGGGCAATACTGAGTGTATGCATCCAAACTCAGAAGGGCAGAGCCTGGGAACACGAAAGGAGTGGAGGTGACTTGTAGGCCAGGGACATCAGTCCAAGTGTAATCCATTAAGCACTGTCCAGGAATGATGCCAGCATTGAGAATTGGCTCGAACAAAGGGACCAGGAATGGAGAGAGAGATTGAGTGTGGGATACAGAATAGAATAGATAGTTTCAGAAGAGCAGTTGCAAGAACCAGCCAGGATTCCCTTAGGTGCTAGGTCCTATGAAGTGCTTAGTAGCCTTATGCAGTGTGAGAAGAAAGCTGGTAAGGGCATTGAGCTAGTTCTTTCTCTTCTTTTGGCCTTCCCACTGGGTCTCTGTGTAATACAAATGATATCCACATTTAGACTTGTAATAAAACAAGTCAACTTCTTTTTCTAAAAAAAGGGTAACATTTTTTGATAGCTTTGAGCTGCAGCTTTACTCATCTGATTAGTTTTCTTGCTTACAGAACACAAACACACACAGAACATATGATAGAATATACTATAGTACAAAACTGTGGTTGACTGTGGCCAGGCCTTTTATAGGAATTTCCTTATAGCAGGGCTGCCGTAAGACCATATGGCAACTTTGTGTACATTAGAAAAAGAGCTGATACAGCCCTGTACCTGGGCATGCCTGGCTTGGGGACAAAGGCACAGATTGGCTATAAGCCAATCAGCTGGATGTTCCGTAGGGCCCAGCCCACACGACTGCAGTGGAAGCCCTAATTATATGGTGCTATGCAGGGTGATGTCACTCTTTCCCAGCCAAATGGGATAAGAGCCAGCTAATCTGCTGCACTGGGTTCCTCTGACTGTAGCAAGTTCCTCACTCCAGGTGAGTAGCATCCATCCAGGAAATCTGAACATGTTTGGTGCTGGGTGACCAAAGCAGAGGACAGCGACTTCCACTCCCAGACTCCTGGGAATCTGCAGCTTGTCGATCCTTACTGGTTAGAAAGTACATTGAATTGGAGGGGGGAAAAAAAGCCCAGTCTGAATAGTCATTTCTGCTAATTTCCAAACCTAGATCTGTTCGTTGTTCCCCCTTAACTCAGGCACTCAGCCTCAGTCTCTCTGGAACAGTTTGCCTTTGTTCAGGATTCGCCCTACTCTGAGCTCACAGCTACTCCTTAAACAAATAGCTTATACTATATTGAACGAAGAATTACGTCCACGGTCTGGCTCTGCCACTAACCAGCAATTGAAATGTGGGATAAGCAATTTGCCATCTCTGGACTTCACTTTTCTTGTCTGTAAAATGGGGTAGTATAGAGATCCAAAGAAATTAATGGTTTGAAATGCTGTGAAAACCATAAAGTGTGATACAAATTAAAAAGACAACAGAAACTGGAAAGGGTTAAATCCAAAAGTTAAGGTAGAGCAATTTACTCAACCATTTTCTCTACCATTCCTAGACACAGTTTGGACATCTGTTAAGTACTGAAGAAATATATCATTTTCAACTGTCTGAATCCATACGCAGTCGACTTCAAAGCTTAATTGTATTTGAATGAGGAATCAATACGTTATAACTGCACTAACATTACTGTGCTGAAAATCTGTGCGTGTTTCTGGTGCCTTCATAATATATTTCAATTTTCCCATTATTTTTCCATTATTATCCCATATTTTTGAAAGGATTCTTTGAGCATTGCAAAGTGTCACAAATCCCAAATGAATGATAATGACTGTTTGTTTCGATTTCAAGCTACATTTGTTACAATGTTCTGAAGCTCCTCCTGGTTCCAGACTGTCTATAACAGACACACCAAACAATTCTTCCTAAAACATCCATTTCATCATGTTTCTTCCTGGATAACCAGGTTTCCCCTCTTTCTCAGCTCATCTTATTATGAGTGACAGACATAGTTCTTCATGGTTTGGCTATAGCCTTTCTTTTCATACTTGTCTCTCTAAGTTTTAGAATACACCCCCTCTTCCAGCCAGGCTGAGCACCTCACAATCTCTCATGGGGGACTGATTATTCTCAATGGTATCTTTGATCTTTCTGACCTGACCCAGAATGCCATTATCTCACCGTTGCCATAGCCAGTCTGACCCACTGCACAAGGCCCTACTCAGGACTTTTGGGGTTTCTCTAGCTCTAGTGACCTCTCTCTCTGATAAACCTTGACACCGGGAGCACATGGCCTGGAAAACCTCTTGATTTCTGGGGCCACGCTGCCTTTAGGGCAGTGCTGTCATCAATGCCAAAGTCAAGTCCAGATGGATCCTCAGGCCATGCTGGGTCCTTCCTCTATCACCCTAAGACCAATTCTTCATTTAGGCCTGATGTGACTCCACTGTGAATAGAACAAAGCCCACCAACAAAATGATAACTTACCAGCTGCTAATCTTCACGGGCTCAAGACAAGAAAAAACACAGTACAGATATAAAAGAACAGAGGTCAGTGTGGCAATGAGGGAAACAGGAAATATAGCCAGATGCTGAGAAAGCAATGGCTGAAAAACTGCAATCACCAGGACCATATATTGGCCTGTTAAAAAAAAATTCAAGGTATAAATTTAAAGACCGTGATATATCCTCTTTAAGTTATTCTATATACTAGTGAACTACATTCCAGGAAATAATTGGCTCTTACAAGAACATATAATTCAGGCTGGTAAGATCTCCATACATATAGAGGTTTTCTTCAGCTTAAATTTGCTCACACCTACAGTGTTAATGTCAATTTTGAGACAAAGCGAGTCCTACGTCCCCCTTGTTGGACATTTGGTGTGAATGCCTACCCCGCACTGTTTCCTCCTATGAAATAATCTGTACTTTCTTTGCTGAGTCGTTTCTCCTGACTCTCTGTTCACGCTATCAAGAGAGATGACTCAATCTCTGACTCCAGGGGTGGGTGTGTGACCCTGCTGGGTCGTTCAGGGTATTCTAGCTCCTCTGGGCACAGTGAGTAGTGGATGAAGGCAAGGCATCCTCCACATTGGCCCAAAGAGACCCAATGTCAGGAAACGTATGTGAGCATTTTGGAGAGAGATACTCATCCTGTATCAGTCAGGGTTCTACCAGAGAACAGGGCCAGTAGGATAGATAGACGATAGATACATGGATAGATTTTAAGAAATTGGCTTACATGATTGTGGGGCCTGACTCATCCGAAATCTGTAGGGCCCACCGCAGACTGGAAACTCTCTGGCATGAGCTGCTACTGCAGTCCAGAGGTGGAATTTCTTCTTCAGGGAAATTTTGGTTTTGCTTTTAAGGCTCTTCAACTGATTGGATGAGGCCCACCTGCATTATGGAGCTGGAGGATACTCTTCTCTACCTAAAGTCAAGTGATTATAGATGTTAACCACATCTATACCAGAACGTGTTTTGTAGTTGTCACCTGGGTAGGCATTTTCCAAAATTTTGAGGGAAATAAAATGCATCGGGGCCTTTTTATTTAATTGGTCAGTGTCCAGGCTTCATATTGTGATTTCAACCCAAGTGCAGACACTGTGTTGCTGGATTCTTTTAAGATCTTTTATAAAAACTATTCTCTGGATACCGTTTCCAAGTCAGCATGTCTGTACCATCCTGATGGGCCAATCGCTTAGGAACCTGTGAAGACATACTAAGCCCACAAATGGGAACTATAGATTGTCAAGTCACCTTCCTGGACCTGGGATCCAGCCTCGTCTGCAGTGCTTGAGTGTGCTTGTGTCTCTGGTCGGTGCCACACAGGGAGAGGTGGGTGTGAAGTGGATGTCAGAATTCTCAGAAGGGGAGAAATGAGACCAGGGCTCCCATGGGAAACCAGTTCAGGCTCTGGGGCTCTACTTGAGGGCACTGTTGACTCTAGCTAGTCCCAGGAACCAGGGAGGACCAAGTCAGATGTAGAAAACTTTGAGAAAGGAGCTCCACAGCACCAGGCTCTGCTTGAGGCAAGGGCCCTGCTTGTGCAGGTCTAAGGATGCTGCTCTGAGGTCTACATTTTTTTTTTAGTCTGTCAATGTTGATGATGGTCAGAGCCAGAAGTCATTTCTTTTTTACTTTAATTCTTCTATCTCCCAAAGTAGTAATTCTATTTTCGTGAGTTGTATATTTTTAAAAAGCACTTCCCACCCTCTGTTACCACTCTCAACACACGTGCCCAAGCGCACACACACACACACACACACAACTAAATAGCATTCTTGTTAGAATAACTAAATTCAGCGATGAATAGAGAGGATTAAGTATAATGCTCATCCTATATGCTCCTCTTACAGTAATTGATATAACATCAGTGAGATTTTACTGGCAAAATTGATTCAAATCAAACCAGAAAAACTCAGCCTCAAGAACTGAAAATGAGCTAAAAGATGGTAAGCAAAGAATAATAATATGTGGCAATGTCTTCAAATTATTCATGTTTTAAGCTTTATATAATTTGAAGTTGCAAAAATGTGTTTAACAAGTGTGGATTTTTTTTTAAATGTGATGTCTTTATTAATGATCAAGAAGCAGTACTGAAAACACAATAATGCCATCTCAGTGATGTTAAATTGGAAGGCGTTGAAAATATTTGGGAAGAAATATGAATAATACAGATAGAGCTATAGAGGTTATAAATATGGATGGAAGGGATATCAAAGATATTTCAGAAACATACAAAGCAATTGTGTCTATAGGAAAGTATAACTGAAAGCAAAGAAATCTTCAGCTAGGAAAGTGGTCCTGTAATGTCTTCTTTTAGCTTGGTGCCCTTTGTGTCAGTGGGGTTGATATGATATGATATTCCAAGGGGATGGTCAGAAGTAGTTATACTGGCATCAGGAAATTAAAAAAATTGTACTTTTAAAACTTTTTTCTATTTTTATAATGTGACCATATGCCAATCTTTATGAAATAAATTTTTCTCTCATTAATATTTTAAGACTTCCACTTTGCACAACTCCTGGGCCTTCGTTCCTATAATCCCTGCATAGTCTGTGCAAATGGTGCCCCCTGGAGATTTGCAGTGAACACCCTATATAACTGTATACCATTACCTTGATTTTAAATAAAATGGACCCTCTCATTCCAGAATGTTTCCCAGTGTCTAGTGATATATACACAACACTATAGCATCTAGAAAGTATCTAGTGTTTATTGGGTTATGTCAAAGGGTCATTTACACTGAACTTTTGAATATACGTATTCAAATGCTTGGCATTAGGCAGGCCATAATCTGAGTGATTTAATGATTTACTGACTACCTTTCCTGGAAGAATTGAACGGTGTAGTTATCTCCTCTGTTACTCTCTGTAGGTTTTACTGGCTTGAAGATTTTCAAAAAAGTGATTTCTTCCTCTCTATATAATTAAATTTCACATTGTTTCACAGGTCACATTTTACCTGTTGGCATCAAATCAATTTATAGGGTAAAATGTATTCTCTGATTCCAAGCTT
>NW_012149841.1:688143-689990 GCF_000956105.1 Propithecus coquereli
TTAGTCAGTAAAAGTATATATGGACAGCACAACAAGAAATTCTAACTTGTTAATTAATGATAAAGAAAACTATTAAACAATACAGCAATGAAGTTCTACATCAGTTTATGAATTTCATTAATTGAGTCATATTCTTAAATTCAGTTATGTCTAGGTCCCTCAAAAAAAATCTGACATCTGTATCCAGAATTGGAGGTCAGATACTTGTCCATGGGGCTCTGACAATGTAATTGTGCCCCACGCTACGCTGTGAATCCCATCACATAATATGTGAACAATTTCGACAGCTCAATAAGATAAAGACTCCCAATACAATAGAAATGTGGACAAAAGCCTCGAATGGGCATTTCTCTCTCTCTCTCTCTCTCTCTCTCTCACACACACACACACACACACACACACACACACACACACAGATGATCCAAGTGGCCCAGTAAACATGTGAGAAGGTGTTCAACCTCACTAATCATCAGATAATGCAAATTAATACCACAATTAGATGATACTATGCATAAATCATAATGGCTACAGATTCAAAACCTTAAAAATACCGAGTGCTGCAGAGGATATGAGGCAACTAAAACTCTCATTCAATGCTGGTGGGAGTGTAAATTTGTAAACTGCTTTAGCAAATGTTTTATTAACATTTGTGGAAGCTTAACATAAGTTTTACCTTGTGACCCAGGGATTCTGACCTATTCCTAGGTATAAACCCAACAGAAATGTGTCTATTTGGGTACCAATAGACATGAACCAGAATATAGCAGCCCAATTTCCTAATAGTTAAATATAGAAAACAACCAATGTTTTACCCAACAGTAAAATGGATGAATAAATTATGGTAGATTCATAAAATTAATAAGTATTCAATGAGAATCAACATTTGTGGATATACAGCATAAATTAAAAAATATGATGTTGACAGCAAGAAGGCTTTCATTTCTGTGAATGTCAAAAATGGGCAACATTAGATGAGGATGATATAAGTTAATGGCGAACTTTGGAGAGGATAGTGACTGGAAGGAGGTTAAAAATTCTTTGAGTTGTACTCTTATGATTGGTGCACTCTTCTTCATGTATCTTCTTTTTCAATACAAAGTTTCTATACGTATGCATGTACATGTATAGATGACAAGGAGAGAGAGCTGTATTAAGAGATTTAGCTGTATTGAACCAGGTTTTATAAATATAGTGAATGTAAAAGAAGGATAATGCTTCAATACCAAATGCCATTCCTCCAGAATATGCAATCCATCGGGTCTGAAAGAGCTCGTAATTAAAGTAATTCTAGGATTATGTAGAGATTGTTGGGAAGTCTAGAGTCACAGTGAGTGCAATAAGACCTTTTTTATTAAAAAGCTATGAAAATATTTTGGGATAGGATGTTAAATAACCTCACAGATATAAACATGTTGAATCAAAGTTTGCTGAAAAAAGAAAAAAAACCTAATTTTAATAATAAACATTATCCTACCTCAAATAGATTGAAAATTCAGTTGGAAGGTATTATCTCCATCCATTTCTAACCAAAAAAAAGTATTTCCTTCCCATAGTAAGAGTAATAGAGTACCGAGAAGCTGAAGAGGGAGAACGTTGAATATCTGGGCAGGGCCTAGGTGGGATGCATGGAGAACGTGGCAGGCACAATTATATTGTCAGAGCCTCAGGGTCAAGTGTCTGACCTCCAACTTTGGATCCAGATACCAAATTTTTTCAAGAAAGGAAAATTATAAGCCAATCTATCTCGTTAATAATAATGAAAAAAAACCACAAAAGTTAAAGAAGATAATCCAGTAATATGTAAAAAAGCTAATATATTATGACAAAATTATATATATTCCAGTCAT
>NW_012149841.1:701960-708463 GCF_000956105.1 Propithecus coquereli
AAATAATATTTATTTTTTACTGATTTGTCACCCACTTGTCCTCAAAGTAATAATTTACCTTAGCTCAGAGCATATGTTGAGTCTGGATAAGGGTTATTGGTTGCCAGTTTTATAGGAATAGGCTTCTTGACCTTCCAGATCTTCTGCTGCCTCCCTCCTTATCTGATCCTACTCTGCCTCCCCACCCAGGCGGGGCTTCCTCAACCCATTCTGATGTGACCCACACCATTCCCGCATTTAGTGTGCTTGACTTTTTTCCTTTCATTAGCTGAATTCTCTTTGCTTTTAATGTTTATTTACCCCTCTCTTTGTTCAATGGAGTTTATTCACAATTTCTTTCCGAATTGTCTAGTTTAGCACTAAATTGTTTGCTAACAGGTTACGAGAAGAGACATATTGGCATACCTTCTGGGACTTCCAGGCACAATGTTAGGCACAGCAGGGTTCCAGGGAGCACTACTTTGCTGACAGATATTTCTAAACATGAAGTAGACTGGGAGTCAAGCATCTGGGCTAATTCTTTGTTGTGTGATTTTGAACAATTTGTATTTCTTCTTCTAGGGTTTCATTTTTATTATCTGTAAAGGAGGAATTGACACTATCGTTTGAGGCATCTAGATTTTCTGAGAAGGTAAAATAAGTACTGTGTATTAATTTATTATTCAAAGAAGAAATTTCCCTTCTAAAAATCAGGCACATTGTAAATATTAAGAGTGAGACACATCCAAGTAGTCTTAAAGGACAATTCTCCATGGGTCTAGGATCCTGGGTGGGCATTGTTGAGGGCAACCTTGCAAGTTGGCCATTTCCTGCTGTTTGGTATACTTTTGATGATAGTCTGAATTATATGCTGTATGAGTCAAATTGAAGGGTGTGACTTAATATTCCATCAGTCAGATTATTCAGAGAGGCTGGCAGTAGCACGTTCATGGGAAAATTCACCAGACGCTAAGATGATTTAGAAAAAAGGGGTGTTGTTGGGAGATAGTTCCCCATGTGTTTTTCATGTTTTTTCTGCATGTCTTATAAAAGAGAAACTGCCCATTCTTTTGGACTATCTTTTGAAGGATATCTGTAAACTGAAAAGACCTGGAAGATAGAGATAGTGTTTCCTTTTAGAGCAAAGGGCAGGCTTGCTTACTGCCCATTATAAAAGACTTGTGTTTACTATGCTCAGGGTTTTTTCTTATAACATAACCAATAGCAGGTGCAGGTATCACTTACCTTTTTTTGTGTTGCACTATGGGAATTGGGTCTCAGGTAACCAGCCCCCAAAATGCTGATATTATGGCTACTTATTTTGCTATGAGTAATAAATTTTTGTTCATCTCTGACCCAAGAGTCTCATGTCTTCCACTGGCATCCACGAAACTGTGGCAAACCAACTTCTAGCTTGCAAGTAGGATGACATCTCAGACCCTTCACAGGTCTTAAAGAGCAGAAGTATAGAATCTTAGAATTTCTTTCTAAATCTCTTTTGATCTATATTTCCTCAGTCCTCTCCAGAACTGAGCCAACGATAGTTTGAATAACAGGGTCAAGCTTTCACAACTAATTAGCAGCAACTTGAGTCTAGATTTCATGGTCTCAATCCTCCCTTTACTAGTGTATTTTAAATCTAAACAGGTACTTGAAACATCCATGCTGTGCAATACAGTTAAAACTTTTAATTACTTTTGTGCACTGTACCTGCTGATTAAAAGCCCTCTGTATGTGGGTAGCCTCTAGAACTCTACAATTAATTAAATGCGAATTTAATAGATACTTTAGAATGGTACTTATATTTTTAAAGAAAAACATTTTTTAGAAAAAGGCAAAACAGTGCACTAAAACCATTCATCTAAGTAAAAAGCAACTTCTTTGTTAACACAGAGCTTGTACCACAATCGTTGGATAAAGTAACAAATGGTACAGCTAAGTCTTTGCCAGGATCGTATTTTAGTAATTTTGTACAGGCTTGATAATTGGTTAGTAAAAGGTATATGCCTATAAATTGAATAATCTCAAAAATTCTTATAGAATTTGTCTCAATTTTGTGCTGTTATGAGACTCAGGGTCATTTCCAATTGCAATAAAAATAGGTATGGGTGTATCTAGAAAGTGAACCAACTGGGAAGTCAAGCTGACTAGAAACATCTTTTGTGATACCTGAGACTGTGCAGGAAGTGCAAACTCTTCTCAGAATGTCAGTGACACCAGAGATAAGGGTGTCGACCATCTGTCCCTGTTCCACTCCCAAATGTACCCAGTGGGCATAAATCACAGGCATTTTTTTTAAGCATATGTACATGTTTTTCCCTCAGAGAGTCTTTGTTCACTGATGGGATAGTTTTTCAGCAGGAGACAGATATCTTCCTAACAGTCATGTCATCCTGCTCACCCCCACAACACATTTTAACATTCGGGTTCCCTAATACTTGGAATTCAGCCTTAATGGCTTATGAAAATAGGAGCATTGTTTCTAGAAAATCTAAATGCTTTTCCTTATCCCCCAGGACAATTTGCAGTTTTTCCATCTCCAATCATTCCAAGCTTATTGTTTTTTAAATCAACTATTTTCAATAACTCTATCCCTGTTTGTAATTTGATAATGTGTACATTTACATGATACTACAATTTAAGGATTCCCTTTGTCTTAAATTAATTTTGGCTTATGGCCTAATAAGGGCTTGGGGTAATTTCTCTCTCTCTCTCTCTCCCCTCCCCCCAACACTCACATTTCCTCCCTCAGCCCTCACAATGTAGAGATTGCCTTTCTGCTACCAAAGGAGGACTGGAGGCTTATTCTCTGGAAAGGTTAAACCAAAGTAAGTGATTGAGGCACCAGTCAAATGTGAAGGCAGGATGCCAACAAGAAAATGAGGAGATTAAGGAAAACTCTATACCAAATAATGAGCCTTGTGGACATCTTTGGGGGCTCATAATTCTGTCTATCACAATTATATTTTGAATTTTGGAATCTCCATTAATAGAAAGGCCAGTTAGTAGTTATTTGTTAATATCATTTATTGTCAAGACTAAAACGATACTTCTTATAAATACACTTAAAAAATTACCTACCTGGTTTTGTACCAGATTCTTTAGTCAAAAAATCAGGGACACTTAGTACCAATATTTAATAATATGTCAAGGCTTTCTTTTTTTTAAAATTTATTTATTTTTTTATTTCAGCATATTATGGGGGTACAGATGTTTAGGTTATGTATGTTGCCCTTGCCCCCACCTCCTCCCCTAAGTCTGAGTTTCAAATATGTCCATTCAAGGCTTTCTTTACATTGAAGATTTATGGAGTTGACAAAAGTATTTTTTGAGGAGAGTGAGTCTGATTTAACATGAGAATTATGCTCTCGTTGTATACTTAGGGAGTGTGCTGTATGAGTGTATGATATGAAACATAGATATCATATGTGCAAATTGGACTCTGGACCAGACTGGCTGATTCAAGTACTTGTTCCATTTATTTGTCTTGTGACCTTGAGCCAGTCATTCAGTTTCTCTTACTAATTTTTCTCAGCAGGAATGGGGGGGTGTACAGTAACAGTATCTATCTCATGATATTACTGTGAGTATTACTTAGGATAAAATATGTACAATACGAAGGACATATACCTGGTACATAATAAATGTTCAGTAGAGGTTAACTATATTTACTATATTAATAAATGTACAAGGAATTATAAAAATACAGTGGATTCTTAAATGCATATTTGACCACTTTTTTAAAAAAGAGTTTATTGAGAACCACAACCAATGTGTTAGTTATTGGAATATTTTATTTTTATCCTTGTCTAGATTCATCTTTCAAGGTCTGATGGCTGCCTCCTCATGCCTGATGATATTTCATCTTCTTTAAGGTCCAGGATGGATTAAAAAATCTTTTTCTTATTTCAGAACCCTTTTAATAAACCTTAGTTTATGTATGTTTCCTCAGAGTATGAGAGACAGTGATGTATGTTAGTTACATGCCTAGCCTTTGGAATGAGGCTACCTGGCTTTCACCTCCTATAAATTTTGTAACTAGGGGCATATTCCTTAAACTATTGAACCTTAGTCTTTCAACTTGTGAAATGGGATTATAATAATACCTAAATCATAATTTTGTTATGAATATTAAATAAAATAGTGCATTTAAAGCCCTATGCATAGCATAGGACAAATAATAAGTGCCCAGTGAATGTTCTTCCTTGCCAGCTGAGGGCATGACCTCTGTCAGCCTTAGAGATCAAATCATTAGTAGTCGATTACCTGGAATAATGCTGCTTGGGAGAGGGGACACAAATATTCACAGAATATTTGACATTTACTGCACTTTGGAGGAAAATAGAACTTTACATGGCAGAAGAGAGGAGGTTAGAACTTGTAAATAGCATGTACTAAGAGACAATAGAAAACATGAAATACTGAAAATTGTCCAATGTAGCAGGAGCCCTAGATATATAGGCTGAGGTTGCAAATAGATGCTGGTCTCAAATGCAAGCTGGAATGGTAGAGAAAATGTCTTCTTTGTACACTTATTTTCTTATTGGGTATTTATGTTTCCAGTGAAAGTAGTTTTATAAGAAGGAGAAAGAATAAAAACCATTGTTTGCCTCTGCTTTTCAGAGAATTACTTAGCTGATATAATAATGATACTAAAATGAAGAATATTTGGGAGCTAAAGCTTGATTTGTTTGGGGAATGTAGATGGATTTTTCAGTAATTGTCACAAATCATGACCACATTTTTGTTTGTCATGAGCAAGAATGAGGGGAAAGAGTATAGACTTGTAGCATTTTTCTTTGTCATTTCATTCTTCACTTCTGGAAGCCCCAGCCTCAGGAATCCCTGTCCCTCAGGATTTTCCCACTTTCCCTTCAGGAAATTTTTTTTGGTTACATCTTTTCCCTTTCAAAACTCTACCCAGCATCACACCCTCAGCTAGTTGTCACAAAGTATAAGATCCTATTTCATACCATGAAATATATGATCAATAATCTCAACGTTATGACCCCAAACGCTCCACATGCACAAACATAATGAATTTTAAATTTTAACCACAACTTTCACTAATGATACCGTTAGTGATGGTGTGATAGAAAGAGTTCCACATTGCAAAGGGAACCTTTCAAGATGGCCTATCTGGGCCAATTACTCTCCTGAGAAGGACCACCAAGGAAACGGAGCCTGAAGGTGTGAAATGGTTTCCCTGACAGGAAGGTTGCCACAGAATCTCTAGTTCCCGGAATTTCTAGAACCAAGGATGAAAGACCAAGTACCCACTCTTAGTCGCCAGAGCACCAATTGCATTATTTTGTTCAAAAATGATGTCTAAGCAAGCATGAGAGCTAAAAATTTGGACTTGGTAGGAAATTTTTTCTTATCCTCAGCAGAGATAAGCACCAATGACAGCGGCAGCTCTGAACACCAGTGTAGACAGAAAAAGATTTCTGTTGAGTCAAATGAAACATTTATCATCTTCAGGTCACTCCACTTTAAATGGTATTGATATAAATCAATTTTTCTTAAAAGATATAAAAACCAAGAACTCTGGGAATAGTTTGTGACTGACTCCTGGATTGTTGCATAAATCATGAACGGTTCAGCACTATTTTTTTTTGTTGTTGTTGTTGCAACAGTAACTGGATTTTACCATTGACAATAGATACCTGCCTGCTTCCTTTAAGACATTTTAATTTCGGTTCCTCTTCACAGGTATATTGATAATTAATTGCATCTACTCTACTACCTTAATAAAACTGGTCATCCACAAAGCAAATACGTATTGCTTAATTTTCATTTCGAGAGTTGATAACCACTGAAAAATTAACCATCCATAGACAGGGAACTAAGCAGCACTTTTAATCTCTGAAAAGATTGCCAGTCTATTAGAGTTATGTGCGATAATCAATTCGCATATGACTGTATAATTTATAAGCTTCAAATTAGATCAGCTATCTATTAGAGCTAATAAAAATGGAAATATATTAATCAGTTTTAAAAAAATAAAGAAGAAAATTAGCAAGGAATGGAATATGATACCCCTAGAAGAAAGAACAATGACAACTATTGGTGTGAATATGAACAAGTTAAACTGATTTCCCCTCTTTGAAGGAGCAAGGTTTGACTTGACAGTTCCCAGTGGTTTATATACAAAAGTTTAAAAGCAGGTTCTTCTTGGAAATGATATAAAATCTAATATGCATGAACAAAGGTTCTTTATATCATCTATGACTGCTAAGAAAAAATATCATTTATTGAGCACTTACTATGTGCCAGGTGTGGAACTAGGCCTGAGGGACATAAACATATATTTTAACACTCATATTCCTGTTGAGCTAACTGTCTAAGTTGTAGTACCACTTTTTTCTTTCTGGATTTTCATATCAAAGAAACACTACATTTTTCTAATGTTTCAAAATAATAAATATTTTTTGGGCTTAATTTGACATTCAGTAAAATTTGAATGTTAATTAAGAAATCTAGTTTCACTTATTGAGCACTTACTATGTGCCAGGTGTGGAACT
>NW_012149841.1:708513-709669 GCF_000956105.1 Propithecus coquereli
TAGGATCGCTTGAGCCCAGGAGTTTGAGGTTGCTGTGAGCTAGGCTGATGCCACGGCACTCACTCTAGCCCGGGCAAAAGAGTGAGACTTTGTCTCAAAAAAAAAAAAAAATACATAATTATAACATGTTATGTACATGCTTTAATAATACTCAAAGCAATATGAATAATGTTAATGAACTTACATTTATTGAGATCTTCTATGTACCAAGCATTTTAATGAGAACTTTAGGTACATTAATCCTCATAGTAACCTAGTAGGATTAGGTGTTATTGCATTTACCAGTAAGGATGCTAAAACACAGATAAAGTTAAGTGTTTTGCCAAAAGTCCCATAACTGAGAAACAGCATAGAAAAAGAGCTTTAGGAGTGCAGGGGAGCTAAGTAAATACTTAACAATTGACCTAGAATAATCAGGAAGCCTTCATGAAGGAGGGAGAGTCAGCAGGAGTTGGCAGGCATGGTTGAGTGGGCAATCAGAGAACATAGCTTGTGAAATGTCATAGGTGTGTGTGTGTGTGTGTGTGTGTGTGAGTGTGAGTGAGTGAGATTGGCAGGGGTGATGTTTAGAGAAAGACGAAGAACCTGGCATGTTTGGAGCTCAGGGTCTCAAAGGCGATTTGTAGAAAAAGGAAGACTTTTGAGGAGAAAAATAACAGAATCTGACCTATTCTTATCAGCATTTAGTAATCTGTTTCTCCTCCTACCTCCTATAGTAATATTTAATACTCTCAGAGGGCCTACTATGTGCCAGGTGGCATAACAAGCACTTTGCCTGTGTTAATTCATTTTAACCTCAGAAAAACCCCATGCTAGAAAGGAGGAACAGAGGAAGAAACAACTGAGGCCCAGAGCAGTTGGGTCGCCTCTCGGACGGGTGGAGGGGCTAGGCTGTGATCTGTAGCCCTCTTCACCTCTGCACCTACTGAGCCTCTGTCCTCTGTCACTCACAGGCTGACATTGTTAGGTATATCATGATGAAAAAGTCTTGCTTCCTAGCTGAAATGTAAACACATCCCAAGGACAGGAACTCTTGTCTGTATTGCATTGCCAACTTTTCCAGTGGTTATTAGAAAGCTAGGCCATTACATAGTCAGCAGACAGGGAATGAATGTTTGGTGAGTGATGAGAACAGTGATGAGTATGGTAGATGTCT
>NW_012149841.1:709719-711788 GCF_000956105.1 Propithecus coquereli
TTATGAGTTGAATTTGACAAGTTCACTTTTTGCAATTATTATATAAAAATCTATTGTGTTTCTACAAGCCAAAACAAATAAATAGGAAAAAAGTTTCAAATGCCATCATTTACAAAGTAAATTCTTTAAATAGGACATAAAAAGCACTAAGCCATAAAAGAAAGGATTTGACTGCTTTAAAATCAAGAAAATCTCTTTATTAAAAGACATAAACCATGCATTAAGAAGATATTTGCAATATTCCTTTCCAGTAATGCCTAGTTTTATTATCAAGGTTATCATGGTCCTATAAAATTAAGTTAGGAATTTTTTATTATATTTATCTATTCTGGAAGAGTTTGCACCATAATGGTGGCTCCTTCCTTAAATGTCTGCAAAAATTCAATATGAAGTCATAAGGAACTGGAAAATACTTTGTGGAAAGGTTTTTAATTATAGATTCTGTTTCTTTATGTAAGACTATTCACATAATCCTTTTCTTCTTGAATAAGTTGCAATGAGTTATATTTTTTGAAAAGGTTGCTCATCTAAAGTTTGACATTTATAAGAAAAAGTCATTTATCAAATTCATTATCTAAGATACAATGTACACAATACAGTAGGCCAGATTTTAAATGTGCAAATCAATCAGTTTTGACAAATGTATATGCCTATGTACCCATCACCCTATTTAAGAAAAAAAAATAACATCACTCTAATAGGTTTCCTTATAGTTTTCAGTAACACCCCCACTCCTTCCCAGAGGCAAATATACTTCTGACTTCTTAGTGCTGCTTGTTCAAGAGCTTCATATAAATGAGATAATATAGTATATGTTCTTTTGTGAGATTTCTTTTGTACAGCCAAGTGTTTTTGATATTCATTTATGTAGTTGCAAGTATAGTTTGTATCTTTTTATTGCTGAGTAGTATTCCATTATCCGAGTATACAATAATGTGTTTGTTCAGCTACTGATTTTACTTAGTATAATATGTTTGTAGTGGTATCTCTTGGTATTTTAATTTACAATTTCTTTAATGACAAATGACATTGAGCATCTCTTTAAACATATTTAGTGGCCACCTATATGTTGTGTTTTGTAAAGCATAAGTTCAAGTATTTTGCCCATTTTTATTAATCTGTCATTTTTATTATTGAGTTGTAGTACATTCTTCTCAGTTCTTTTTCACTATTGTTTTGGTTCTTCTAGGTCCTTTGCATTTTCACATAAATTTTAGAATCTCTTTGTAAATTTCTACACACACACAAAGTCTCGCCCTTTGTATTTCTGATATTGGCCTTTGGATGCGTTGATTTACTCTGTTATATAGTATTTCACCATTTCCTTAGTTTCTTTTCTCATGCCTATTATTTTTGTCTTCCTTCTGGATACGATTTGCTATTATTTTTCTAACTTCATAAAAAGGGTGGTTAGAGCACTGATTCTTCTCTTTTCTGCTGTCCTAATCTACGTATTTGTAATTGTAAGGTTCCTTTTAGACAAACATTAGTTGTACCCCTCTATTCCAAGCCCTCTTCCTCTCAGAAGTCTTTCCAGACCACAGTTGCTTTCTCCCCTGCGTCCCCTGGCCTCTGCATAGGAACTCACGACCTTCAGTGTGTAGATCAAATGCAGACTCAGCTACCATTCCACGTGGCTCCAGAGTTTTGATACCTTGTGCTATTTTATTTAGTTCAAAATATTTTCTAATTTCCTTTGATTTCTTCTTTGATCCAAACTTTATGCTAAACTATATTGCTTCCTTTTCAAACGTTTGGCGGTTTCTACTTGTCTTTTCATTATTGGTTTCTGGCTTAATTATTTCGTGTGACAGAACATATTCTGATTTCAATCCTTTCAAATTTGCTGAAACTATTTTATGTCCCAGGACGACACTAATTTTGGCAAATACTTAAAGTGTACTAAATAGTATATAAATTCTGTTGCAGTGGGTAGAATGTTTTCTTTCTCTTTCTCTTATATTGAGTATATTGATTAGGTTTCATTTGAGAATCATTTTGTTCAAATCATTCAGACTTTACTGACTTTTTGTCTGCTTGTTCTATTAATATAAACTTCTGAGAGAGGT
>NW_012149841.1:715617-717773 GCF_000956105.1 Propithecus coquereli
TGATTAACATTCTCTTTCAACTTCTACCTTAGTTCTATAATCTTGCTTCATAATTTCTGCGCCTATAGACCGTTAAAATTCATAATTATTTTCTTCTTAGTGGATATGTTTTTAACAATATATACTGTCTTTCTTTATAGCCCTTAATACTTTTTGCCTTGCATTTTTCTGATATTAATGTTGTTCTACCAGTTTGTTTTTGAATATGATTGCCCTTTTATAAATTTTTCTATCCCTCTATATTGAACTTTCTGCTTCATTTTCCTCTAAAGTTAACTGTTTAATCAGTTTCTTTGTATTAAAATATGAGTCTTACTGCATGGATAGGTAAATAGGTATATATTCCATTTATATTTGTAGAATAGCTACTAAATTTGAACATGTTGTGAACTTCTATTTTTACATTATATCATCCCTAAAATCAGATTGCCTCTTACAATCGATGATTCTCTTTTATTTTCTTCCCTCTGGGATTGAGTTGGCTTTTATTACATTTTTTTCTGCCTTTACTATCGATTAGTTTTTATTACTAATTTTCCTTTTACTTGTATAGAAAGCATAGATTTTATTATTACTATTTTAGTGACTACCATTTATTCTATCATTGTTAAATTCTTTGTATGTCTTATAGATTAGGTAGTAGAATAATAGAATGGCATATAAAAGGAGACTACACGTGTAAGGAAATAAACTGGGATCTGGGGAAACTCCACTTCAGAACCAACACATAAAATAGAAAGCAGAGGAAAAAGAACAGACACAACTGAAAACTGAATCTATATTTTGAATAAAAAGAATGCAGAACACAAAGGCAAATAACTCAGCATAATTATAAATAAGGTTAACAGATATAGAGGATAGGTATTCGTAATTAAATACAAGAATAATTAATGTAGAGAATACAACAAATGCAAACAAAAAATAAAATTGAGTATAATTTCATGAAGTGAATAAAAGACTGAATATAGTCATAAAAGACATTGTTCCTATGTTTATACTGTTTATACAATGCATTGTTTAAGAGTAAGAGACATTTAATATAATCATAATGAGTAATTAAGCACATAATTACAAGAGGACAGATTTCTGTAAAGGAGATATATTAATACTTATATAATGAGGCAACTTACTCAACATCAAACATTAGGGAAGAATTTCCTGAGATCTGAAGAATGAATAGATGTTATTGATAACCTACTGACATGAGAGGAGGAAAAGCACCCAAGAAGTACTAATAGAATGTGGGAAGAACTGGGTTGAGAGTAAACATGGAATACATTATTATGGGATAAATAGTGACCCTCTGGCCCCACAAATTCATATGTTGAAGCTCTAACCCCTAATACCTCAGAAGGTGACTATATTTAAATAAAGGATCTTTAAAGAAGTGACCAAGTTAAAACAAGACCCTTAGGGTTGGTCCTAATCCAGGGGTGGGAACATTTTCAGGCTGGAAGCCCGCATTAATTTAGCTGTAAACAAATAAGGCCACATTTAAGAAACTTCAGTTAGATATACTTAAAAATGTACATTATTTTGTAAAAATCTAACTACTATGTACTTAATAATTTCAAAAAATGAGAACTATTAATTTTAAAGTTAACTAGCATGTTAATAACTTTGTTGTGTCTACTTTTTATTGGAAAGCACTTGAATATTTGGTTGCAGCATGGAGGTCTGCAGTGCCAGTTGATCCTATAGATGGGTATTACTCATTTGTGACTTTAAGGGCATCTTGATTTGGGTTAGATAGGAGAATGCAGACTCACAGCAGTAAGTGGTTGAAAACCAAGAAAGCATTTTTCGGGCATGTTGCTGGAGGCATGGGTATTCTACTGCATTTTCCACATTCCAATTGGATTGTTCTTAGCATCAAACAATGACTTTTAAAATGTCATCTGCTGGAGCTCAATCAATTCCACCTGTAGTTCTTTAGGTGCCTTGGTGATATCAACTAGGTGAGGCTGAAATGCTAATTTGAGTGTGATGTCATGATTCTCAAAGTCATTGAAACTTTCATTGTATTTTCCAGTTAATAGCTACATATTCCTCAAGTGATTCGCATATATTATCCTGCTCGTCAATGACCTTTGCTAACTGGGGAAAATGTTCATCTAAAATTTCCTTTTGTAGAAGTGTTTTGAAAACAGATAAGT
>NW_012149841.1:717823-794115 GCF_000956105.1 Propithecus coquereli
TCCTGCTCGTCAATGACCTTTGCTAACTGGGGAAAATGTTCATCTAAAATTTCCTTTTGTAGAAGTGTTTTGAAAACAGATAAGTTTTTTTTGAAGTGTGATGTCATGATTCTCAAAGTCATTGAAACTTTCATTGTATTTTCCAGTTAATAGCTACATATTCCTCAAGTGATTCGCATATATCATCCTGCTCGTCAATGACCTTTGCTAACTGGGGAAAATGTTCATCTAAAATTTCCTTTTGTAGAAGTGTTTTGAAAACAGATAAGTTTTTTTTGAAATGCTTGGATTTTTTGCCACATATCATATATAGATTTAGTTTTACCCTGCAAAGAAATATTAAAGTCGTTTTGATGTGACATGATATCACACAGAAATGCTACATTCCTATAGAAATATTCTTTCAATAATTCACATTGCTGATTCTGTTCTTCATAAAATTTAACCATCTGTTCTTGCAGAGATAAAATTTTGGCTAACACCTGTCCCTGTGATAGGCAACACACTTTAGAATGATACGGCAAATCCACACTGAATATCTCATGGTTCAGCTGTAGCATGTTATGAAAATGATGATGCTGTGTTGCATTTGCATGAATATAGTTAATAATACTTATAACTTATTCCAAGGTGCCACTTAAAATAGTAGCTTTAGCACACAGATTTTGCTGATGCAAGATACAAAGAAAAGAAATGAGAACATCTGGATCTGTTAATACTGTTTTTTAATCTGTGCAATAAATCCTTAATGTTTTCCTGTCATGGAAGGTGCACTCTCTGTGTATACACTTACTAAATTTACCAAATTCAGTCCAACTTCACAACATGTATCTTGAAAGTTGTTGAAGATATCTGTTCCCCGTGTTCTGTTCACAAGAGTGCCCAAAGCAAGTAACTCTTCATAGCAAAGACAATTTTCTGTTATGACCCAAACGAAGTATAAAACTTGCACTGAGTCAGTAGTATCAGCTGATTCATCCAAAGCGAATGAATAATATATATTATCCGTTTGAAGTATTACATGAAGTTGTTCTGTTAAGTTGAAGGCTAAATAATGCCACTGATCAGTTATGATTTTACTTGAAAGAGGCAGCTGTTTGTACTTTGAAACGTTATCAGCGTCTAAGCATCCTACAACTTTGACAAGGCATTCTTTCACAATTTCTACATCACCAAAGGGCTTCCCTTTTCCCCTGAGCATATAAGCTACTTTATAACTTCAGTGGCATGATTTCCTGGTCTTATTGTTGCTTGAAAGAATTGTCTTTGCTTTTCATCTTTTAATTTCTGCAATACAACCTTTCATGCCTCTCCCTCTAATTTAAAATATTTGTGGTCCTTATGAGTGTTATAATGCTGATAAGCATTGAATTCCTTTAACGTTGATATTGTAGTGTCACAGAACAAGCAAATCACCTTATCTTTAGCAGAAACTATATAATATTGCAACTCCCAATCCTCATTAAAAATCTGTTTCCTTCCTTCAGTGTTCTCTTGGTGTTCTTTGACATGACAAAATTAAAAAAAAAATACTGTTGAGCTGTGCAACTATTCACAAATTCCACTTCAAACAGAAACACAGTGCACCATTGTCAAAGCTGATAACAGACTGGCATACTCAACCCCCATAAACTCTCGCCAACCAGCCTTGTGAGGTAGTGGTGCCAGTCAGGTGGGGGGGGAAGTTAGAATTAATCACGAGCATAGCAGCCATCAGTTTAGCCCTATGGCTTACTAATGTTCTAATTGTGTTGGTCAATCTGGGAGGATTATTTTGTTGAAACTTATTTTATACTTTGGTATTTTAAATATGTTCCTTAAAAAATATAAAAGATGAACAAAAATGTATTAATAAAAATAAAATTTAGATTCAGTCAAAAGATCACATTCAAAGACCTAGAAGGCCACATGTGGCCTTAAAGCCACAGATTCTCCACCTCTGCCCTAATCCAATAGGACTGGTATCCTTATAAGAGGAAATGTGGGCACAAAGAGAGATACCAGGTATCTACACAAAGGAAAGAGCATAAAATCACACAATAAGAAGGCAGAACTGCAAGCCAAGGAGAGAGGTCTCAGGAGAAACCAAACTTGCCAACGCCTTGATCTTGGACTTCCAACCTCCAGAACTGTGAGAATATAAATATCTGTTGATTAAGGGAACCAGAATAGGGTATTTTGTTATTGCAGCCCTAGCAAACTAATACGTGCATATAGATGGAGCTGAGAGCGCAAGGAGGACAGTAGAGTGAAGTAAGATGAGATTGAAGTACAAATGAGGCTAGATCCAGAAGGTTTTATAACTGTGCAATGAGTTATCTTCTCTTGGAAGAATGGTGAACAATTGGAGAGTTGAAAGCAGGCCTATGACGTGATCAGATCTACATTTTACAAAGATCAGTCTAATTGTTTTATGGGAAATGGCTTGGAGAGAATCCAGACTGAAGGGAAGAACAGTGGGAAGGCTTTTGCAGCAGTCTAGTGAAGACACGAAGGTAGTCTACACTGTAATTTAGCATGCCCCATCTGTGACTGTACCATGTTTGCTTAATATTTTACACTTCTCTTCTTTAAGTGCTATAAAAAGAAGTGTCCCTGCTTCCATTATAGCACTTAAAACATTGCACAATAATTCTGTTTATGTCTGTGTCTATGCATTAGATGCTGTGCTCTTTCGTGGTAGGAACACTATCTAATTTATCTTGGTTTTTAGAGAAATGTGTGGCATTTGGAGGTATTCCACAAAGACTTGTTGAATGAATGAATGAGTGAATAAATGCATATGTTATCTTTACAAAAATACAATGCAGCTGTTACATTTTTGTTCTGAACTTTTCTTGGCTCCATTGTTCATCCTTGTGGTTTACCGAAACCGTGTCTGGTGATGACCTATAGAAATGCAGAAACATCATCTGTCTGTCTGCCGCAGGGAAGTTAGATTTGTCACTTTCTTTATTTGGTGCTCCAAGAAATCCTCCTACATTTTGCTTTGATTTATCCATTTAATGTGTTTTCTATCTCTCCAGGTACTATGAATCATGCTTCTCCTTTCTTTTGGCTCTGCTTGGAAAATTGGTCAGCATCTTTGCTGATGCCTCGTATTTGTGGCTTTGTACCACAGGTCATGATTGATTTACCACATTTGAGTATTTGCATTTTGTATTCATCCTTTGATGTTCCTTTGTTTTTCTTTGTAGCTGGGTTTGCTCTAATGCAAGTAGGATTAGCATCTTCAAATACTTATATCTGAATTCTTCTGAGGCCCCCTGATCTTTACTTAAAAATTTCTTCACTAAGGTACACTTGCCTCCCATGCACAGAGATTTGTTGGACAGAGAAAGCTGTTGACTGTTACAGAGACTCTCCTTCTTGACTTGGGATATCTTTGTCATTGCATATCCCCAGAAAGGATAAATGATTACTTAGTCACCCTGCAGAGGTTTGGGTTTTCCTGGCCTTTAACAGTTGACACAAAAATAAATCTTGTGAGCCATTCAGCTTTGGTTGAAATGTTTTATTGTGTACTGCAGATTGAAAAAGATCCTCTGTCTGTGCTATATGTCTGCATGGATTGTGTTTCCTGGAAAGTATTTAGGAATATGAGCAAGGGAAGCTTCAACTTTACAAATTTCAGTCACTCACTTATGTAATATGTTTACTGGGAGCATGCTATGCACTAAAATGTCCCGCTTCCTTGGGTTACAGCATGAATAAGACGTGGTCCCTGTCTGCAGGTGAATGTTCAGTATAGTGAAGAAAGCAGAAGTATTAAAATAATCATAATGTGTCACTCTTGCACGGGAGGTGTGCACACGGAGCTGCCAATTCGCCCCCAGGTGCCACTTACTTCTTTATGCCGCACTGGCCTGGAGCATGTCTTTAACCTGGCTATGGTCACTCGGGGCCCTTTGAACTTGGACACAGAAGATTTTTGACTTGACCTAAAGTGAATAATTGTGAAAGATAATGAAGTGAAAGTTTAGGTATCACATTCAGGAAAATGAACAGAAATGGAGAAGGAATTAGAAAGTAGAAATATCTCAGTGTTAATTTTATCACCCACCTCCCCGCCCCCTCATCCCCCAAAGAAGTGACTATTTCAAAATTGGAAGACTAGAGTTGTACCCAAAGGTCATAGTGGAGAACCTAGTGAGTCTCGTTTTAGCATTTAAGACTAAGTGGCATATGTTCTTGGCAATCTCATTGCATAAATTAGGTTTTAAATAAACGAAGTAGAAAATATTCTCAGAAAATGAGGACGTTCAATTTTAGAACTTCAAAATTGAGCATCACTTTTTGACCCCCTAAACAAGTTGCCTTTCTGTTTATAGAGTATGTTTCAATGTGTCAGCTTATAAATTAGAGAATTAATGGTTGGAAAAACATCCCAGGTTGTATAATGGAGGTAGAGGAAGAAAGAGGAGCACATTTTGGGGAGAGTCAATGGGGGATAAACATGGTGTGAGAATTTTGAGTGGATATATTGAACTCTTGGTAATCTATGGAATTCAAGCACAGAGCAACACCAACATAATTGCTGTGGGCTGCAAGACAAGACATGATAAAGCCAACAGGAGTCCACGTGGAGACACCTGACCCTGTGGGTCAATGTGATTAGAATAATATTTCCCAGACCCTTATTTCCTCTTTTCAGAGAGGTGACAGATTTACCTCACAGGTTCTCAGTCACTAATACTATTAAAACCTAATATTTATTGTGTTCTGACTATGGGCTAGGTGCCGTTCAAATCTCTAATGTATATTAAGTCATTTGTTCATTCCAACCTCTCCAGGGAAAGGAGTTGTCATCCCCACTGTTGGATGAGGGATCAGAGAGGGTAGACGACTAGCCTAAAGTCACACAGCTGCAAGGTGAGCCCACCAGGATTTAGCCCAAGGAAGTCTAGCTCAAGAGTCTGCTATGAGGTTCCTAAACACTATGTAAACAATCTGCTGATACTGGGATGTAAAGCTGTTTTTATAGAACTCAGAATGTCATGTAAATCACTAAGTTATTAGGGCTTGGCTCACTTTTGGGAGAGTATGTTTACACATGAAACCCAGAAATCCACTGTCCAGAATTGGGTTTATTGCTTCTCAGCTTGAAATTCACTCTTCAGTGCCTGCTCTGTAATGATGGACTGGATGCTAAACATTTCTTCCTAACGGCAGGCACAATGGGAAGTTTTGTCAGTGGAGGGCATAGAGGGACATTGGAAGAGGAAGAGGACTTCTCTTCCTGGCTCTGGTTGCTGTGTTGGCTCCCTGCTTGCTTCTGCATGAATGTCTACGGCGCAGATGTGTATAAACATCCAGGGTGCTCTGCCCCAGCCGTAAACTACCTTGAAAAACTCACAGCCCCAGGCCAGGCCCGATGACCACTTTCTTGCAGTTCTTCTGACATGAACACCCTGCTCTCCCAGCCATGTGCCTGCAGCAATGCCCCAACTTTCTCTGCCTGTCTGCTCGCCAGTGGTGGCTCACTAGTCACTTGGAGATTCATTCCTACTTGCTCTGCAATGGTAGACAAGCTTTGGCCCAGAAAAACAAGCCAAGCACACCTTCTAGTAGTCTGAATTCACTCCTTCTTTAATGCTATCTGAACTGCAGCATTAGGGAGGCATCTCCCTTTCAAGTTAGTCTTTCTTTGAAAGTTCGCCATCGGCCCTAGAGCACTCTTTGGAGTTCTCTTTATCTTATTACAGTTATTCTTCTATTCAAAGCTTAATAATTATTTATATTAAGCTTCTCCTGTTTAAGTTATCATGTGATTTCTCTTTCCTGATTATACCGAGACTAATACAAAAGCCAAACAAACCGAGTACTATGGATGGAGTGCTATGAAACACATGAAGTACACGTGAGGGAGCATGTCCCTTACTCGGTATAGGAAAGGGTGGAGAAAGTTATGTTACTTTGTGTAGTGTGTCTTTCTGTGTAAATTTTGCAGTTGAGAGTAGAGATTATACTTACGTAGTCTAATGATGAATTTCTGTCCCAGGAAGAGAAGTAAGAGGAACTGAGTTCCCACGAATTTAGACAGTATTTCCTATCTAAACGCCAGATTGAGCAACTCAAGGACACAAAGTGAATCTGAAACCATCCTTTGAAAGATTCAAGTCCATAAATCAATGACTAGATTGCACTTTGTGATGCCTTTTGAAATTTTACAAGAAAGATAATGTGTGTAACATTCTTCAAAAATTGACTAATTCAAGTATAATTCAGAACAATTTACTAATGTGCAGTGATTTATAAAGAGACTTCGTTTTGCTTAAGAATTTCAGAATGGAATGCATGGGAGAGAATGGCTGAATTGAAATGGCTCTTACATGTTATGAAAAGGATGGGATATCTTACGAAAAGTGCTATATGACTAGAGCATCCAGTTTGCACACACTGATCTTCCAATGTAACAGTGTCTGTGTGAACTGTGATTGGTTCTGTGTGCTGCACCTCTCCCTGGGGGCCAATGGGTGACCCACAGCATGAGTAACACCTGTCATGTGATATGCAGAGCCTACCTCACCGTTCCTGTGTGATGATAAGGGTCACAGGGCAAATAGCATATCCAAATACAGCAATCCCCATCTCATGTTCTTGTTTTACCTACCCTCATATGCTCATTCTACCTTCCCCATTTGATTATAATGAAACAAATTCCAGACATTATATTAGGTTGAACTGTGAAATTTCTGATATTTGACAATTTTTGCCCATAAGAAGATCAGATTGATGTTTCAACTTACTACTGCTTTACCCAGGAATATTTTGGTGCATATTTTTGAAATCATATTTCCATAAGAATTCTTTTAAAATACTGTCAAAAGACTGGTATCGCACCAAATATATGTAACACAAATTCTTTAATATCATCAAATATCTGATCGACATTCAAATTACCTTGAATTTCTTTTTATACTTGTTTTATTCATAATTTTCTTTTCTTGTCATGTCCTGGTCCAGTTTTGGTAGCAGGGTTAGGTTAGCCTCATAGAATGAGTTGGGAAGTGTTTTCTCCACCTCTATTTTGTGAAAGAGTTTGTCTGAGTTTGGTGTTATTTGTAACACCGTTGGTAAAGATTTTACCATTCAGCCTATTCAGGCCTGGAATTCTCTTCGTGGGCAAGATTTTAATTACAAATTCAATTTCTTTTAAAGAATATAGAACTATTCATAGTTTCTATTTCTGCCTGAGGCCAATTTGGGAAGTTGTGTTTTTTGAGGAATGTTTTCATTTTAGGTTGTTGATTTTCTTCATATAAAGCTGTTCATACTATCTTTTTACCATTTTTAGATATATAAGATCAGCGGTGGTTATTGTTACTGTTTGTACAGTCACCCCCCTTGGTATCCATGGGAGATCAGTTCCAGGACTCCCCACAGATACCAAAATCCAGAGATGCTCAAGATGCTTGTATAAAATGGCATAGTATTTGCATATAACTTATGTACATCCTCCTGTATACTTTAAATCATCTTTAGATTATCTGTACTACCTAATACAATATAAATACTATGTAAATAATTGCTCCATTGTATTTTTATTTGTATTGTTTTTATTGTTTTTTCCCCAAATATTTTTGATACTCCATAGGTTAAATCTGTGTATGCAGAACCCATGGATATGGAGGGCTAACTGTAATTTAATTCTGTTGTCAGAGAACATAATTTGAGTGATTTCAGTCTTTTAAAAGTAATGAGATAAGCATCTCTTGTATTATCCTGGATAGAGTTGGAGCCCATTCTACTAAGTGAAGTACCATAAGAATGGAAAAACAAGCACCATATGTACTCACCATCAAATTCGTATTAACTGACTTAACTGACCAACACTTATGTACACATATAGTAGTATTCATCGGGTATCAGGCAGGTGGGAGGGGGAGGAGGAGATGGGTATATGCACACCTAATGTGTGCAGTGTGCACTATCTGGGGGATGGATATGCTTGAAGCTCTGACTTGAGTGGGGCAAAGGGAATATATGTAGCCTAAATATTTGTACCCCCGTAATATGCTGAAATATAAAAAAAAGTAATGAGACTAGTTTTATGACACAGCATCTGGCCTTTTCTGGTGAACTTTCCATATCCACTTAAAAGAATATGTCCAAGGTGGTTAGATGTAGTATTGCATAAATAGTTAAATCAAGATGACTGTTTCTCAATGGTGATATAGCACCTCTTGTATACTCCTGGATAGAGTGGAACGCATTCTACTAAGTGAAGTATCCCAAGAATGGAAAAACAAGCACCACATGTACTCACCATCAAACTGGTATTAACTGATCAACACATAAGTGTACATATAAGAATAACATCTATTGGATGTCGGGGAGGGGGGAGGAGGGGATGGGTATTTGCATACACGAAGAGTGCAATGCGCACCGTCCAAGGGATGGGCACACTTGAAACTCGGACTTGGTGGGGAGTGGGGAGGCAAGGGCAACATACATAACCTAAACATCTGTACCCCCATAATATGCTGAAATAAAAAAAAAAGAATACAAAAAGATGACTGTTTCTGATACCCAAATATTTTTCATTTTCATTGAACTTTTTGTCACTTATCTATCAATTACTGAAAAAAGAGGGTTGAAATCTCTGTTTATCTCATCCTATAGAATGTATTTATTTTCCCTTTTAATTTTTCCCTTATTCATTTTGAAGGTCCACATTTAGATGTACATTCACTCAGTATTGTATTAGGATTTTCCAGGAAAACAAAACCAATAGGAAATATATATATATATTTATATATAAATAATATATAGGTTATATATAACATATTAATAATAAGGAAATATATATATAAAACTATGTATATATAAAACTTTTCTCTATATATATGTATATGTATATAAAATGAGAGGGTTTTTTTTTTTTTAATAAGAAATTGGCTCATATAATTATGGAAGCTGAGAAGGCCCATAATCTACCATCTGCAAGCTGGAGACCCAGGAAAGCCAGTGGTGTAGTTAGAAGGCCCAAGAACCCAGAGCCAATGGTGTTCTGAAGACCTGAGGACCAAGAATGGCAAGGGCAGGAGATCAATCTCCCAGCTCAAGCAGTCAGGACAAATTCAACCCTCCTCCACCTTTCTGTTCTGTTTAGGCCCTCAAAGGGAGGATGCCTGCCTCCCACATTGAGGGGAGCCATCTTCTTTTCTCAATTTACCAATTCAAATGCTAATCTTTCTTGAAACACCCTCCCAGGTACGCCCTGAAATAGTGTTTAGCCATATATTTAGGCATCCTGTGGCCAGTCAAGTTGACACACAAAATTAACCATTACGAGTATTGTCATGTTTTCTTGAGCAGGTGGCCCTTTTATCCTCATGAAATGCCTTTCTGTACTTCTAGTGACATTTCTTATCTCAAAGTTTGATATTGCTAGAGCTATTTCAACTTTATTAACCTTAATGTTTGAACATGGTATTTTCTATTCTTTCACCTTCTACCTGTATGTATCTTTGTATTTAGTATATTTAGATATATTTGGTTTAGAATTTTTATCCAGTTTGGCTGCATAAGAGATTCCCTTAATTGATAGAATGTATTTATATTTTGATGCGATTGGATCTAAACCTATTATATCAATATTTTTTTTCTATTTGTCCTCTACCCTTTTTCCTTCTTTCTACCTTCTTTTAAGTTAATCAAGTATTTTCTAATATTCTATTATATTTCTCTATGGATTTTTTCCTTTAATTTGGTATTAATTTTTAGCATTTGCTGAAAAAATTATAATATGCATCCTGAACTTATTAATACTTTACCTATCATATAAGAACCTCACAAAATATAAATCTACATGTCACTCTCATTTTTAGTATGAATTTAGTAATATATTATTATGTCTACATATATTTTAAAGTTCAATATATAAAATTACTATTTTTTAATATTTAATTTTTTATATTTTATTTTTATTTTAGTTATTGACACATAACAATTACATATCTATGGGGTACACTGTGATATTTTGATACATATATACATTGTTTGATGATCAAATTATGGTAATTAGCATATCCATCACTTTAAACATTTATCATTTCTTTCTTTTGAGAACTTTTAAAATCTTCTCTTCTAGCTACTTGAAATATACAGTGGATTATTGTTAGCTACAGTCATCCTACTGTGCAATATAGTACCAGGACTTATTCCTCCTATCTAACTGTAGCATTGTACCCATTGATCCACCTCTCCTCTCCTCCGCCTCCTCCTATTCTCCCCAGTATCTTGTAATGACTAGTCCACTCTCAACTTCTATAAATTTAATATTTTGTTAGATTCCACATATGTCTGAGATCATGTGGTATTTGTATGTCTGTGCCTGGCTTATTTCACTTAATGTAACGTCCTCCAGGCTCTTCCATGTTGTCACAGAGGAACACAGATGAGAATGATGGCTGAGTTCTCATTAGAAAAATGGCAAAAGAAGCTGACAGAACAAAATCTGAAATACACTGGTTGAATAAAACACCTAGAATTCCATACCCTGTAAAAATACCCTTCAAAATCACTTTAAAGGAAGAAATGATAAGCACTGTAATAACATTCCTTACAAAATAATTAATAATAGAATTTCAGCCTTTTAATCATTAGTTTTAAAAGAATTTTTAAAAACGATATTTTACATTTACCCACTTTTTACTATTTATGGTGTTATTTCTTCTGTTAAAGTGATTTTGTGCATAGAACATTTAGAGTAGTTTTTCTAAAAACAACAAAATCAAGAACAATCCTGCTTCTTTCAGGTCCCACTGTAAATCACTTCCAGGGCTTTTCTTTTCTTCCACTTTAAAGTGTACGCTGCTTGCTATGGCACATGTACAAGAAGAAGACATAAAATATTTAAAAATTTATGATTCATGGGTACCAATAAATAAAAATAATTAGAGCCATTGCTCTATCCCTTGTGGTTGTACCAGGTGAATATCGGTCCTGCATGTGATTTTTTTTTCATCTTCTGGACATCTTCATCTTTTTTTCAGCTACATTTCCTGATGATGCCTTCTGTTTTAATCTCTATATTTCAGGCTTCCTATAGAACTCTTTTTTCTCCAAATGCAGCATGGTATATATGGCATTGTTATACATATTGGTCTTAGTTTTCTATGGAAAACTAAGGAAAAAGTATTATAAACAAGGTGGCTAAGAAAAAAAGTTCTTGAGGCCAAAGGTCTTCAGTCAAGGTGTTGGCTGGGCTGTGCTTTTTCTGAAGACTTCAGAGGGAGGAGCCATCTTGTAGGTACATCACAGTAATCTGTTTCCATCAACACATGGTCCTCTCCCTGTGTGTCTGTGTCCAAATGTCCCTCTTTTCCTAAGGATACCAGTTATTGCATTCAGGCCCACCCTAATCCAGAATGACTTCATCTGAACTTCATTACATCTGCAAAGACTTATTTCCAAATAAGGTCACATTCACAGATTACTGATGAATATGAATTTTGGGGTGATAATGTTAAACCCAGTATAATAACTACACCTTATTTGCTATTTCCCAATCAAAAGACTCTCCTCTTTAAGTACTTTTCTAATTTATTCATACAGCATTTTCTCCCTCCATCGAGTAGTGCCCTGTCCCTCACATATAGCATGTAGTTGTTTTCTTGGCTCCAACAAATTCAAGTCTTTGGAGAAAGACTAGTTTATTATTTATCTGCTTCTTCAGAGCCTTCTTCAATACCTGACTTAGAGTAAATGTTTAGTCAATGTTTGGTAAATGAATGATTTTTAAGGGAACAAAGGACTTGTCTTCTTTCTTATTCTTTAAAGCCCTCAAGCACTATTAACTTTGTATATTACCATCCCATCCCTTTTGGCCACAATTTTATTTTCACCAAGATGAAAATAAATAAAAACCATAATCTTGGTGAATTAGAAACATAAACTGTGATATCTGGATAGATTCTCTGAGTCTGAAAACAAAAAGAATAGATGGAAACATAATGTAAGTCTAAAAATGTTACTGAGAATGTTAGTAATGATATTGACTTAATTTTGCTCACCAGGGAAGGACCATGACTGAACTCAATGTGTTGAAAAGTTCAAAGACATTAATCTTCTTATCTATGCCCCAGAACTCCCCCTGCAAAGACAAATGAGCAAGCATTGATGAATGCTGCTTCATTAGGAGAATTTAAAAATGCAATTTGTCTTCATGAAAAGGAAGTATTTTTACATTTTCCATTTTACAATGAATCAGTGAAAAGAATTTTTAACCATTACCCTTTGACTTAGAATGGCCTTTATGAACAACAGCATATCAGCTCAGCAATAGACTTACTTTAGGGTAAATCTTAGCAAACAGGACTTCCTGGCAATATACAAAACAATATCCACAATCTGCAGGTCCCTAAAAGGCTCTTTTATTATAATATTTTCAGAGTTTTAAATGTCCCCTTTGTTTATCTCCATGAAACAAGAAAACTAAGAACTAAGAAAAATAAAAAACAAAACACACAAAAAAGCATATCTTTAAAAGGAAATTTTCAGATTTGTCTTAGAATAAGTATGTAGTCATCCAAATCCGTACTTTTTCTGTAGCCACATACTCAATAGCAAAGCATTTTCTCCCCATTGATGAGCATAAAAATCTACCAGGTCCCCAGGGACCCAAACGTAAGCATGCCATGGCCACTCTGCAAGGAATATAGACTTCAAACAAACTGTTGGGGCTCAGGACACACCACCCCAAAATGTGCCACCTGGCATATTGGTCACTTTGAGCTAAAAGTAATCAAGAACCAGCCAACACAGGAACAGCTCTTCAGCTCCTCCTCAACTGTCTAAAATAAAGTTCCCATTTTAAAGAGAAATTTGTATCTATAAAGGGAAGTTTCATTAGTGAAGGTATCTGTGCCAGGGAGAGAACTACTCTGAGACAACTGTTAGCATCTGAGAGACTTTTATCTTCATAACAAGACAACATTTATTCGCCGTACATTACTTCCCCTCACCCTCCCATAGTTTGTCTTCACCACCCCAGAAGCCCCAAGTCCCCATCCCTTTCTATAGTTCAGGCTGCTATATAAACCTCAATCGTTGGCTACTTCCTTGAGTCTCATATTTCTGGAGGACTCCTGTGCATGTGAACACACATGATTAAAATTGTTGTTCTCCTGTTGTCTTATGTCAATCTAACTTGCAGACCAGCCAAAGAACCTAGCAGGGTAGAGAAAAGCAATTTTCCTCTCCTACAAAAAAAACAACAAACAAGCAAAGCCTTAAAATCAGAAAATATTTTGTGTTTAACCGTCGAATAAATAGAAAATGGTATTATTCTGGAACTCCCATCATATGATCAGCATTGTTAATGAAAGTTTTGTAGTTTCTTCATGTGATAATATTCATTCACATAATTACCTTTTAGCATTTCGGTGTTGCTCGCAGTGTTAAATATATTTTAGTGCCCTTCAAAATCAGCCACCAGTTTGGGGGGCACCAGAAGCTTTCCTAGATGTGTCACTAGCACTTGCGACTGTCTCTAGCATGTTTGTCATTGGCAGACTATGCATTCACTACCATAAGAGTCACCTGGTGAACTTTTAAAAATTCTGTCTCTACAAAGAGTTTCTTTTCAGCAGGAGATGGATCAAAGCCTGGAATTCTGCATTAAAAAACAAATACTACAGATGATTCAAACGCAGGTAGTTTAGGGATCCCATTTTAGGAACACTGATTACCTTTTCTTCCACTTAAGTATGCTTTCTGTGCAGAGATCATCCTTCTGTTGTTCCAGAAGAACACATGGAGTTTGTGTTGTTGAGTCAATGAGTCTTCCTTATATCCTTTTAATTTCACATATACAGTATGAGGAAATTTTTTGGAAATCACCAGCTGGCTCCACATGTCACCTTCTTTGCCTAGACCCTCCATTTTTTAGACTCTCATTCACAATTGAATACTTCATTTCCTTCGACCTTGAGAATCAATTTTCTGCAGCCTCAAAATCCTTTTTCCCCGGATCTTTGGCCTCCACAAAATTCAGCTCTTCAACTCAAGTGCCCACCATCTGGAAAAAAATCCTGCTTACATTTCTCCACCTCATCAGCTCTCCATATGGCTTCAAAACTCAGTTAAAAACACATCTCCTTCTTCTGTGCTAAAGATCTCTTGATTTTCACCTCTCCTTGAGTTATAATTTATTTTTATCTCAACGTCTGCTAACCTTGAAGACCGTCTTTTAAAAAGAATTTAACTCTTGGTTGGTAGTGTAGGCTTTGAGATTGATTCCAAGGATTAAAATGCTAATCATGTTAGAGAAAGACAAACTCTCTCCTTTGCAGCTTAACTGCATCCGTGCGGACCTGTTTGTCTTCGTCATTGACCAAAAGCATCACATCTTTACTCTTGGTCAGTATAGCATCTTCTAGCGTCATCCTGATGCGCACACTGGCTTTGTGATGATCAACATTATTTTTCTTCCTTGCTTTCTTTTCATGGGAGATTCAACTGGAAAGGGATCCAACTTAATGTCTTAAAGAGTATGAGGTATGGCATGATCAGAAAGAAAATGGAAATATATTGCAAATTTTGTATGAAAAGTGAAGGCCATGAAATACTGCAGTTAAAAAAAAACATTCAAGGTCTAGGAAGCAAAAAATATGAGAAAAAGACATAAGGAGCAACGATGCATGAAATGTTTGAAACCACAGAGGAAATGCCTGACACGTTAGGTAGTAACAAGGTGAATAACATATCAAAGACTGGGAAGGAACAGCCCTTGAGAAAAGACAAGAGACGACGATGAGAAAGAGTTATTGTGTGTCTGGGAAGGTGTTTAATATACTCAGCTGGGTAACACCCTAAGGGAAAAGATCACAAAATTTATCTGAAAATACACAATCTTTATGAGCTCATACTACCATCGGGGAAAGAAGGCTGGTGGAATTACTTATAGAGCTTTCTTCTCTCTGAGTGTTCACTTTTTTCACCAAGATATTGATCAAGAACCCCTCAGGAATTGAACGAAAGCCAACGGTGTAATAATCATGCTCTCTGGACCATAGCTATTGGAATATTTTACTGTAGATTTCCATTCTTAAGGGCTCAGGGGCAAAGAAAATGCTACCAGCATAGACCCTGGTGGTGTTCCCTCTGAATCAGGTGGGGAAGAGATGGTGAATTCGGAAGGAATTTGTATTTACAGTAAAATCCTATTGTGCCAGCCAGTCTTCCATTTCAGAGACTCCTTGAGTTCTGCCTGTTCCTGCTGCTGCTGCTGCACATTTCCCAGTGCCCCGAGGCTCTCTAGCCTCTCAACTCTGCCTTCCTGTGTTTTCCATAATGGACACGGGTATGTGGCTGGAGGCAGAGGGCCCCCCTCTTGCCCCGCCCCGCATCCACAGAGGTAGGTGCACATTTGACTCTAATGCACGGTGGAGTGCTTCCCTCCCAGCACTTATCCTGCAGCCTGGTGTATAAAGACTGTCCTTACTATGTAGCATCGTCTACGGAGAATTAAATTGTCTCACTTTCCCTACAAGGAAAAAATGAGGAGAGGCAGGGCTGATCCTAGGCAGGGTCAGAGCCTCAGCAGCCAGCATGATAAAGGATCTTGAGGCCCCCCTTAAGCGCCTGTGATGTCTACTGGTTCCTACAGAACCTACATTTATTCCCCAGGGTCGTTGACTGCCTCAAAACATCCCTAGTAGTGTTCTGATTTTGAAAGCTAGAATCCTTTGACCTGTGGCCTTGGTTATTTATTTATTTTTTCTACTTCATTTAAATCGAAACTGATAGGAAAAAGAACAGGCTAAAAGAGTTATTTCCCTTTGCTGCTTAATGAGATATGAAGCCTCAGCTTATGACTGAAAATAAAACTTTCCACTTGGGTAAACATAATTCTCTCTCTCTCTCTTTCTCTCTCTCTCTCTCTTAATATTTCTTTCCTGGAAATAATCCCATTCATTTACAAGGATATAGTAATTTAGTATAAAATAATTCCCCTTCAACATCTTTCGTTGCAATTACTTGGTTATCTCCTTCTTTTCTGTGAATTTTGGACCATCCAGAGACTGAGCTGGCAACGTAAAGTGTCTGGGGGACTGACGGGTCCCTACAATGCCCAACGAGGCCACAGGCGCTTAATACCAACTTTCTCAAACGTCCCTCTAGGGTTGGTATCAGACCCAAAGATGGAGAGACCCTTGGACAGCCCTTTCTTAGCCAAGGGAATTTGTGCTTTTTCTTGGGGAAGGCTGGGATTGCATCTCTGATGTTCAGAGACAGTGATGTGTATATCGAAGTGGGTCCATTGGCTGGTCCAGCGAGGAGCAAATACAATCAATGCTGCTGTAAGGGAACTTCCTGTGCTGATAACCTTTTGGAAATGTTTTATCTCAGGCTCACTGCTTCCCCACCCCCACCTCCATGTGCACTAGCTTTTCCTTAAGTAATAAGGAGAGGAGGCAGAGAATTTATCATTTAAAATTATCTGCAAGTCCCTTATGGGGTTCAATTAGTCGTGTGCTTTGCCATTCTTAACGCTCACTAAGCCACAGTTTTACTTTTGAGAGCTAATTTTGCATATAGTAATGTGCATTAAAATGTAACAAACAGGAATGGGGCTGAAAAGCACCATGTATTTATAGGTATGCCAAGATTTCATTTCTCTTTCATGGAAGACACTTGAAAGTTTCCTACAGCTTGTTTAATGTTGAAACGTAATGAGTCTACCTAGTGCTACTACTGGGAAAGTAATGGTAGGCTCTGCAAAGGAAGGAGCCAGACCCCAGGGTATCAGAAAGAGAACAGCTAACCAGACTTTAATATAGAAAAATAGATAAATAGGGTGATAATTCAATCGGAAGGCAATGTACCTATCAGGCACCAGGAGAAAGCACAGCTGGAGGATTTGAAAGTGATTTGGAAGCAAAAACCTCTTATTGAATTAGAGACAAAGAATCAAGTTAGGGGTTGGTAGTATAGTGAAACCTGGTTGTGAGGTTACAGAAAAGGGGCTGCCAGCTCTTCTGTTGTAAATCAGAATTTCGCAGAGAGCCCAGCTTATCCCCAAAGTTTGCTTTGGGTTAAATCCAAGCTAGTACTATCTTGAACCACAAAGAGACATAATGAAAATATCGTTCCTGATTTACTTGGTAGCCATATCTCTGAGAATTGGCTCTGAGGCTGTCACGGCAATGGAGTTCACAAGCCGTTGTTGGATTTTAGCATAACCTGACAGGCGTGCGATATCGCAGAACAACCAGCTTATGGGAAATAACTGAAAATAGACATTATAATTTACATGGAGTTTATACCAGCAGCGACTAAGAAAGTTAGGGGGAAAAATGTTTGTGGGATAATTTAGTTTTTGTCTGGAGGCCAAATTGGGGTCTGCAGCAGAAGTCTTAAACTTTGTATTGTGTGCATGGTACTAACTGATTACTTGGCCTTGAATTTTAGTTCAAATGAGCATTTATTATGTGCTTCTGTTTCAAGAGGGTGCAAAAATGAAGTGGACCCAGATGTTTTCTCCAAGGAGCTCATAGAGTAGATATAGGGAAAGAACTCAGTAAGAGTATAAACCTTAATTCAGTGAGACAAGAACCTGTGTTATAGAGAGGCAGAGACAAAATGCTGTGAGAGTTTGGCTGTGTGAGAAAAGGTCAGACTGTTTAGTGGCATTGTGTGTATCCCATGCTCTTTGTAGTTATTAAAAGATTTTCCAGAAGTTATTTTTGAAGGAATTTAAAGAAGAGTTTTCTAATTTTTTTATATTTGTCCCATTTTTCTAGCTTCTTTTTTTTAAATTTCAGAATATTATGGGAGTACAAACGCTTTGGTTATATAGATTGCCTTTGCACTGCCCAAGTCATAGTTATAAGCGTGCCCATCCACAGAGAGCGTGCACCACACCCGTTAGGTGTGAATTTACCCGTCCCCTTTCCTCCCACTCCCCCCACTCCAAAAGCACTTCTTCCACCCTTTTCTGCCACTAGAGCACCCTGTTTGCCATCCGTTGCCGATCACAAGAGGGTTGTCTGCATGGCAGTGAGTAGCCCTCATCCCTACCAAGATGGAGAAAAATGGGGCTAGGCTTTGGGTTCTCAATCCCCAGTCAGTCAGTGGCTGAAACTGGCTCAACTTTTGCTCCATAAAGACTTTAGCTCCATATAGGAGAAGTTTGGCAATATTGGAAAGATGCTCATCTCCTGGCCTGTATTTAATGAGCAATGTGGTGGCCTTGGAAATCAATTCACAGTTGGGTACTCTACCCGTAAGAGTAAAACCAGACTCTTCAGGCTTCTCCAAACGGACAGGACACTGATTCTGGCACTCACATTCCTACTTTTATGTTCCTGCTTGATTTACACTTTTGTTGTTGTTGTTACACTACCTCTTTTGATAGCTCTTGAAGGGCATGATATATGTCCAAATTATCATTGTGTCCCTGGCAATTCCAGGAACAAAGAAGGGGCCCAATTATATTCTGGAAGAGGTGAGTAGATAATGAGTTAATGCATAATTTTACTCATGAGTATTTCTAAGTCCATAAGACTTTGAATCTTCTTTCAAAGTAAGAACTATTTTTGGCAATCAGGGTTATATCATTTCAACTCCATGAGAGTCAATTTTCTCATCTGCAAAATGGACAATTGAGACTTTAGATGTGGAGATGTTCTCCAAGTGTCCAGTTCTGACATTTTAAGGACTTTTCAAGTCTCTATGAATATTTAAATGAATGTTGGAATCTATTAATAGATAGCTTTCCCACATACTGGAAAAGGGTTGTATAAGGTGGTTATCTTCCAGCTGGTCTGAGTGTTTACTTGGACATACACAAAAACTGTCAAGGGCTATGTGGGAGCATATACTTTAAGGAAATCAATTTTCAGATTTATATGTCCTCTTTTTTTAAAATTGATTCTTGCAAAAGCTCTTTTGCATTGCCATCCTTCTTTCCCACCTACTTTTGACAAATTTCCAGCTTCCACTTAATAAAGATCAGTTTCTTCCCTTCATGACTCTCACTGTGGTTCATTGCTCTGGGAGGTGAAAACTTCTGAGGCACCGAACAAGAGGCCACAGGGAAATGTCTTGCTTCAGAGAGAAGTCCTATAAAAACAAAGTGAGAACGTGCGCCTCTTCTTTATCCCAGTGACAAATTCCTGACAACTCTATGTTTTTTTCTACCTGTCAATCTATATTTGCATTAGAATTCAGAAGAGAGTGGCTTGTCATGAAGTCATTTATTAACGGGTTTATCTAAACTAAAAAAATTGAGTCAGGCATTTTTTGACAAAAAAAAAATAGTAATAATTCTTATTTGACTGAGTGGATGCCAAAAAATTGTTTTTGCCAATTAACTTGCATAGAAGATAGTATATAAAAGTTGAATGAAATAATTCTCCAACTCTAAAGTTTTGAAAAGTAGCACATATTTAAAGCACATTCAGAATATATACTAGACTAGGAATTATATCCTTGGCAACTATACATTCTTATGATGAAAAAATTTAGATGTCCACTTACCACTGTGGAAGAGATTACATATGTTTTCTAAAACTCTAGTAGGGCGTATAAAATAAAAGTTTAAAAATCACTAAAACATAAGATACTACAGCTAGCATTAGTTCTGTTTCCCTTTTGTAGATAATCATAAACAGATGGTCAGGGTATGGTCCATATGTATTTATCTAGTCACCCTTATTTGAGCAGACTTCAGATTAAATCCTCTGGGAATTAAATTATACCAAGAACCAGGTCGACTGATGGCCACATTGATGGTTGCACACTCCGGCAGTGCTAGCATTGCAAACCACCAGTAGCATCACAACTCCCTTGCGTTTAATGTGCCTTACTTATCACACATCAGGCCCTGGGCTGCATACATTGTCATTTCTAATCTTGACCACAGCTGCTTGAAGTACATAGGATATTCTTTTATTTGTACTTGAATTGGGGCCCATTAAATATTTTCTTTTAGTTTACACACCTTTTACATGGCAGACACAGAATTGTAACACAAGATGGTTTCAACCTAAAGCCTAACGTCTTAAACTATATTTCCTGCAAAAATGGGCTACACTTGCCCAAAATGTTTTAAAATGGCTTTTACAACTTGAACATTTGTAGGTTCTCCAAAACTTTGATGATATTTTAAAACTACTTTAAATGAAAATTACAATCATTTTTGAGGAATACTATGGTAATATTGAGGAACAAAACGAAAGCACAATGTTTCCACTGACTTCTGAAGTGGAATTAAAGAAATAATATGGGGTATATAAGTACCTAAAATATGGAAGAAAATATCTATGTTCAGTTAGGTAATAACTAAACAATTCAATATTTGAAGTTAAAAGTAATGTTTACTTTTCCCTCAGGAATTCTTATGAATAAGAATTTCACAGTCAACTATGAAACTAAAGAGGAAATTCCTTCTTTGGGTACATGGTATGATTTCTTGATCTTGAGATCACTTTTCTAATTTCATGAGAAGTAAATATCTGTGAATAAATTATCCAAAGTGAAAAATTCTTTGTACTTTGATGATGGTATGTTACAATTCTAAATATTTCACTTATTGAGCAGTTGCTATATGCCAATCACTCTGTTAAGTGTTATAGATACATTATTTAATTTGAAACTCATGAATTCTCAATGAGATAGGTATCATTGTAATCCACGTTTTATAGATGATGATAATAAATCGTAGAGGTTAAATAACTTACAAGGCACATGGTATATGATGAAGAGCATAGGCTGCTTCACGGTGAGAGGCCCTACGTTGAAATAGTGGTGGTGATTAAGAAATTTTCTTTCATTGAATCACATTTGTTCTTTCATATTATCCTTTCTGGGCTAACAGAGTTACATGGACTTGAAGCCTTAAAAAGTGTAACTGAATCAGAATAAGGTTCAAGACAGGATAACTGGAAAGAGTAGCCTGGTTCATGTATGCAATAAGCCTTAAGAAAAATGGATTGTCCTATAAGGGGTTTATTTTTCTGTGCTACTTTTCACCATCATAGTGGCCACATCACAGTGCGATCAGGGGTATGGAGCCAAGGAGGTCACTGGCAAGAAAAGCTGAGAACTTGCGTGGAAGCTGTTTCCATGTTAGGAAATTAATACATTGCTTGGATCATTATCCTAATTCAGATAAGGAATGATTTAGACAAGAAAAATTCTTGCAGCATCTATTTCCTCATCTGAAAAATGGGGGTGATAATATATCTCCTTATAGGATATTGTTATGACCAAGAAGATAATTCATTTAAAGTACTTCATATCACCTCTAACACATGGCAGGATACACAACACGGCAACTACTACCGTGATCATTGCTATTTCATCATTCTTGTCATTTGACTTGGGGTGCCCTCTGTGTGATAAATGCCATTAATGTAACTTGTACATCTATGATGATTTTGGAAAATTGTCACCTAATTTGGAGATCATACATCTTCCCTTGGGACTTGACCACGCTTTGCAGTTGGGTCCACTGTGTCATATGCCTTTTGAACCTTCACATGTATTGTTTTGGTAAAAGAAGGTGTTGAAAGCACAGACGACTTTATAGACCAGATGACTTTATGGACCAGATGTTCCAGATACTATCTGGAATGGTTATTTATCCCATTTCTTTGCACGTTTCTTCCTGAAAATGTTTCTTAAAGAGACTCAAGGCATGAATTGGGATTTTTATAAAAATTTCTGGGATAAATGGGCGACAGTAACTGATGGTATGAGAAACGGCAGTGACTCTTCACAGTAGCAGTTCTGATCTCTGCTTTGTGATTGGCCTGGAAGACAGGAGTTTTGAGGAATGACGAGGGGAGTTGACCTGGTGGGGATGGTGTACTGCACAGAATGGGGCACAAAGCAGGTGACCAACCAAAACCTCTTTCCATCCTTGCTGCAGGAGTAGGAAGGTAGCTAATTTTTTAGAACACTAAAATGCTGCGCATTTGGGGAGCCAACCACTATTGGGAAACATCACTTCCTAAAGTGAAGAGCGGCGAGCAGCTGGGAGAAAGCAGTGATCTCTTCGGCTTCTCAGAGAAGCTGGAAGCATGTGGGGATGGGGCTGGAGGGGCTTCAATTTAGGGCACAGACACTGATAACTTTATTAAATATTGATTTTTGAAAAATATATATATTCACTAAGCCATGAGCCAGAGAAGATCAGAGTTGGTGATAAAAATAATTATTAGTAGTATTTCAGTTTTATTGCAAACAAAATAAGTTGGTATAATCTATGTGTTTAGCCATATATAAAAATAAGTACCATCTATATTCCACTTGGAAAGTGGGTGCCGCTCTTTCTTCTGTGACAACAAGGTCCACTTCAGAGTGATAATATTTGCTTTTTTTTTTTTTCCTTCAGTGGCCAGCAAAGCCAGGATTTCTGGCCCCATAACAGACTTTCAAAAACTATTAACTGAGGCTCAAAGATGGGGCTGCAGGATCTGTGGCAAGCAGGGCCTGGGGAAATACTCCATGCAGTGAAATAGGAGAAGAGAGGGCCACTCAAACAATGACCAGAAGCAAGTGGTAGCCTTTCTAATTCTACATAATGCTTACTTGGCATTAGCAGTGTTTCAAGCTCCAGGGAGCCTGAGAGCCTTCAACATCAGTCACTTCTGCAGAGTTTAATGAGGAGAAACTATTGATTCACTCAGTATTTCCTAAATTCAAGAATGCAAACGTAAGCATGAGGAAGGCTTGCTTAGGGGGTGTCAACTTTGGAAGGGGCTACCTAGAGAATCGTGAGCTTCTTGGCACTGCAAGTATTCAGGCAGGGGCTAGACAAATACTTCTCAGGGCATGTGCTGTGGGCGGGGTATTGAGCTAAGTCAGACACCCCTAAAGCATTAAGCATTCTATGCTGCTTCTGCAGGTACAGATCTCTGAATACTCTGTGCTTTGGGGAATGTAATGTTAGCAATACTCGTGTTGTCGATGATGACGATGATAATGATTTGAGTAAATTATTGAATGATACTCATTTCCATGAATGATAGATTCAATGAAATTCATTCAGGATAACGAGCAAATGGCACCGCTTACTGAAATGGAATATACTCCAAGTACTGTAACAGATGTGCCACAATCCAAGCATATAATTCTTACCTCAACTCTAAGAGATTGATGTTATCTCCATTTTACAGATAAGGAAACTGAGGCTTAGAATTATAAGATTTAATTTCTACCCTTGAATATTTCAGAGTTGAGAGAGGCAAATAGTTACTGAAAACGTAAGAAGCACCTGCTGACGCACGGCAGTGTGAGAACTGCTATTAAGATGTTTTAAATGATGCAAACGCCAAGTGTTCATCAGCAGAGCTGTGGCTGTGGGCCCAGAGTAAGCTTTATGGCAGAGGCGGGAACACATTACTTAAGAGGGTGATCTATTTGGTCAAGTAAGTGGAAGGTTTATGCTTAGTTTAAAATAAAATCTTAAAAAAAAAAAAAAAACCTGAAAGCGCTAGCTGGAATTTTATTACGGTGTCACTAACTTTCCATGCTCTAGCTATCAAATTGGCTTTGCACACTGGATAAATATCTTTCCCATTTTATTTGGCTTTAAACCTGAGTTACAGGAGACACAAATCACTGTGAGCAGGAATACCCAAATTAAATGAGAGTTCAGTTTTGAGTCTACCTGCTTCCGTGTCCTTAAGACACATATTTGAAAATTCCTTTCAATGATGTTGGTGGGATGGTAAGTAAATCCAGATAAAGAAAATAGATATTTCTTATACCTTTCTAGACTCTTAACCTTGCTAAACTGTCCTGTGAGAAAGTAGATACTGACTAAGCTTCGAAATCAACTGAAATGTGTGTGTATATACATGAATCTTTGAGTAGAAAGAGGCTTTTGTGTGTTTGTTTTGGCTTTTGATAAGATCATGTGAATTATGACTTGGGAGATGTGGATTTTGATGGTGGCTTTGTCACTGTGACCTTCTGCTTAATCTTTATGTTCCCATCTGTGACATAAGGCCTCTGTACAGGACATTATGATAGACTCACCCCAGTAAGGATCCTATGATTTTGTGTTTTTGACACAGGAAAAGAGTGAGGGAGCTAAACGTCATCCCTGAGTACAATTCATCTTCTCTATGATCACTTTTATTGAGGGTCATTTCAAGTATTCATTTAAGGAAGGGATGATTCTAGTGCAAATTAAACCAAATAAACAGTCACTGGCATCTTCAAGGAGAAAGACGTTTACATAACCTCAACTAAAAACAAATATCACCATAAATTAATTTTTCCACGTCTTGAACTTCATATAAATGCACAATACTCTTAAGTACTCCTTTGTGTTTGGCTTCTTTTGCTCAACATATTACCTTTGAGGTGTATCCATGTTGTTGCATGTATCAGCAATGATGATTTTGCATTTTGCTACCTATAAACTATACCTTAATAAAAAATGGAATGGAAATATTACTTAAAAAGGAATAAATGAATAAATATTATCTATAAAATAATCACCTCCTAGGCATTGGTACAGACTGACAGTAGGAGAGAATATCTCACAGGATAGGAGATATTGGTTGAGGAACAATTTTTCTGCATCAGTAGATCTTTCTCTGTGTTGGACCCTTCCTTTCACATAATCAGAAGGGAAGGGAAAGCTATTTTAGTTTTATAATATATTACTTTTCACCATTGCGATCCCACTTAAGAGGATGTTAAACACCCAGACCTCATGCGATATGAAGATGGTACTTCTTAGCAGCAAGAGCAAGGCAAGAATGTGAATGTGTTTTTTCGAGTGTAGGCAGGGGGACGTTTCTGGCCAAAAGGAGGAATTCCAGACTCCAAGCCTAGCATTTCAAGCCATTCAGAGTCAGGCCTTGATTCAGACCGAGATGCTCCCACTCCTTTCTGATTCTGGGTGGCTTTCAAAGGAGCTGGACAGCTTGTCCTTATGGCACCCTAGAGCTAAATTGAAAGTGTAGGTTTCCCGGAGTGGTAATTCATTCAAGTCAGCTAACATTTATATAGTGGCTATTGCGTCTCTATCTGTTTTCAGGTAGAAATGAATCATGGCATGATATTTTTAAAATCTTTATTCTTTGCTCTCATATTTTCCATCATCATTGCTGATATGAGCACCATTTGATATATTAGAGACTTGGAGATATACTAATCTTCTTTCTGAAAAGTGACAGTATCTTCCAACTTCCACCTTACTCCTGACAGGTTCTTTTCCTGGAATATCATCACTGTTCACTCACTTATTCAGTCCCTCGCTCACTCAAACAAATATTCTCTTCTTGGTGATGAGAATACATCAGAAAACAAAAGTACAAAATTTCCCGACCCCTTTCTACATCTACCTGTTCAAGACTCTGCCTAAGCCCCACCTCCTTCAGGAATATTTCCCGCTTCTGAGCTTCTACAAGCCTCACTGTCTGTGTTGTCCTCGGGTATTTCTCCCTTACACTTGCTTTGCAATTTTTCCCATACAAACATAGATTATTATCTAATTCTTGGTATGGCGATATTTCAATCTCTCAGCGTCCTAAGCGTCAAAGGATTAAAGATTACCTATTATATCTGTCACAGTACATTGTATATAGTGGGTGTCAAATGGACAAGAGAATGGACATTTTCTCTCCAGAGATTGTATAAAATAGTGGACCCTAATGTGCAGATACACCCTAAATTTTAGGCTGTGCTCCAACATCTCTTAATACATGGGGGGTCATTCTAAGGTAATGCCCTTTATTATAGTCTATTAATTTGAACCTGACAATGCCTCAGCACCTATTCAAAAAACATTGTCTGACTTTATCATGAAGATCCCACAGGTGATGTGTATGTAAAGAGCTAGAAGTGTACTGAAGGACCTCTGAAGCCCTCATAGGCTCTGGTGTGTATGTGTGTGTGTGTGCGTGGCAGGTGAATCTCCTTATTGGAATACAAGCATTCAGACAGACAGTAGAGAATGTTGGGTTACCTAGAGTGGTTTTGGCTGGAGAGAATGCCATAAGCATAAATTTTTTCTTTTTCTTTCTTTTTTTTTTTTTTTTTTTTGAGACAAAATCTTGCTCTGTCACCCAGGCTAGAGTGCAATGGCATCATCATAGCTCACTACAACCTTAAACTCCTGGGCTCAAGCCATCCTCCTGCCTCAGCCTCCTGAGTAACTGGGACTATAGGCGCTCATCACCATGCCCAGCTAATTTTTCTATTTTTCAGTAGAGACAGGATCTCATTCTTGCTTGGGCTGCTCTCGAACTCCTGACCTCAAGCAACTCTCCCATCTCGGCCTACTAGAGTGCTAGGATTACAAGTATGAACCACTGCACCTGGCCTAAGTACAAACTGCTGTTGGCCTTATTCCTTGTCTCAGGGTCTTTCTCCCTAAGCACAACCCCTAAAGGAAGAGTTTGACAGCAGCAGACACAACTGCTCTCTGGACAGTATATTCAGCATCAGAGAGCTGAGGAGCACCCAGGAATTATGGAAATTGCCTTGGTTCCTGAGTTCTACCTCATCTCCCTTCAGTAACAAGCCTTGAATGAATTCCATGCCCTCATCTTTCTACTTGATCGACTTGAAAGGGACTACTTCAGGAGAGTGAGCTTCTAGTAAATGCAAATGTTGGAGCAGAGGCTGTCCAAGTGTCTCTCCAGGGACATACTGTGGGTGGGGAAGTGAATTAGGTCAGCCGTGTCCTGTTCTGTGATTCTCCAATGTACACATATTTTCTCTGGATGTTGTGTGAGAAGAACTGTGTCGCAGGGTGGTGGAAAAGAAGACAGAAATAGTGAGGGCTGCAGGTGGTCTTCTCTAGCCCAATCAGTGCACAGCAGGAGTCCCAGGGTAAGCCATCCAAGGATAACAAACTCACCCAAGAGTGACACAGCCTTGCAGCCTTGAGTATTTCTACTTAACGCTTTCATCTCCATTTTTGTTTCTCGCAAAGTGACTTCAAACTGCTTACCACTTACATATCCCACAGGCTTCTGGAAGGTTGCATGTGTTAATGGTGGTAAAGTGCTTTGACCTTCTCTGATGAAAAGTGCTGCAGGAGTACAAAATATTATTATTATCATTTCATGGACATTTTGTAGTCCCCAGTGCTTAGTTTCATTTTCCCCTTTAATCTTGAATGCATTAAAATGGCTAAATAAAAAGTATTTTGAGTAAATAAAGATACCCATGATTTTTAAAAGTTCTTTATTATATATTTTGATATGCATCATCACCTTCTCCTGACTTTCCACATAAACTGCTATGGCTAAACAGCTCTGTAATGATATTGCTACTTGCCTATAATTTAGAATGCTATAAAGATTATTTAGCACAAAGAAGTATTTCCAGTTAAAATTTAGCAACTCCTTTCAAATAGATTTACATTAAATCTTAGACTGAATTTTAGAAACATTGAGCAGAGCAAAAATAAAATGTAGTTCATGTTCTCATAAAATATCTGCTCCTCTACTGGCTGTGTAGCCTCTGTTTTCTTTATGGCAAGTGGCCTCTATAGTTAGAATCAACTCATCTTCCCTTTGCTCTGCTTTCTTTTTATTTGTTTCCAATCCTTCCTGCCCTCCCTACCTCTCTTCTTTCTTTCCTTCCAAACAACATACACCAAACAAAGCACTTCTTGAGTGTCTGGTATATTGTCAATTCCAGATAAAGCTTCAGTTGTCCTTGTTGTTGTTGTTGTCATATACCAGGCATTGTTTAGGCTCTTGAGAACACAAAAGAGGGTGAGTTCCTACCCTTAAGAATTCCTCAGTCTAGAGAAACGGAGATATAGTCATGTAAGTATATAAATAACAGTATATTGTTATAGTGTTAAAATAGGGAATAGAAAAAAAATGCTATGAAACTTAATAATTTCTTAGAGAACCAGTAAACCCATAACAGTTAAGTGTTGCCTACCCGGGATAAAAATCTTGATTTTTTTCCACTTGCTTTTTGTGTGATCTCAGACAAGTTGACAATTTCTCTGCCCTTCAGTTTCCCTTCTGTAAAAAGGACAAAATAGTGTCTTCCTGATACGGTTAAGTTTTAAATGAGTTAATATATGTGAATGGGCTTATACCTTGAATGTAATAAACATTCAATAAATGTTAGCTATTATTTTTATTGGCAATAGAAACAAAATCACATACACACTCCTTTGCTTAAGCTTTTCTTTTACATAATCATCCATTTGTTCCTTGCCCTTCACTCAAGAAGCTAAACTTCTTGAGTAGGTTTTTACATCATCTTTCTAGTCTTCCTTTAATCCCACTTTTTCAGTTCATATCATTGGACACAGTATTTAATCAAAGTATTTGGCTCTAACTAAAAGTAGACCTACCATTTGATCCAGCAATCTTACTACTGGGTATCTACCCAAAGGAAAAAGGTCATTCTATCAAACAGACACCTGCATCTGAATGTTTATTGCAGCAAAATTCACAATTGCAAAGATATGGAATCAACCTAATGAGTTGATTCATGAATCAACCTTCATGAATGGATAAAGAAAAGGTGGTGTATATACATATCATGGAGTACTACTCAGCCATAAAAAGGAATGAAATAATGTCTTTGCAGCAACTTGGATGGAACTGGAGACCATTATCCTAAGTGAAGTATCTCAGGAATGGAAAAACAAACACCACATGTTCTCACTAATGAGTGAGAGGTAAATGATGGGTACATGTGGTTATAAAGTGGTATAACGAATATTGGAAGCTAAGAAGGGAGGAGGGTGGGGGAGGAAAGAAAGATAGAAACTTTCCTATTGGGTACAACATACACTATTCTGGTGACAGGCACACTAAAATCTCTGACTTCAGCATTATACAATTCATCGGTATGACAAAAACACTTGTACTCCCTTAATATTTTGAAATTTAAAAAACTGCTTGGATCTTTCTGAATCCTAGTAGTCATACAGTGCAAAGATTCCAGGCATATATAGGCAATAGTGATTGAAAACTGATCCTTCAAAGGACTCCTGCTGTTGACTGCTTCCCAGTTATATTATTTAACTATGAAAACAGAAAGTCCTATTCTCACTTCAACCCATTCATTTTGGGCTGTCATTCCCACTAGTGTACTTAATGTCACCAACTACCTTCATCTTGCCAAATCCAATGTCCAATTTCCATCCTCCTCCTGGTTCTACCCTCTGTCCTCAGTCATCACGAAAAGCCAAGTTTTAGCCTAGATGGAGAGTCTTCTTTTTGATATCTGCCCCTTTCCTTATCATTTCCCTTCCCGGGTGCATTTCAAAGCTTTTAGCAGCAGCCATCCCTCTTCCTTCCCTAATGCTTTTACTACAAACTGCTAGTCACTGAGCAGAGACTCCAATAAACCTATCCATATTGATTTAGTTTACTGACATTTTCAGGTGCACTTGGAATTTAAAAGAAAGTCCAGAGAGAAAATCCATAACAAAGAAGATGAATCCATAATGCTACAATTTCAGGGTCTGAATAAGGCATCAGGAGAAATTTCTCTACGTGGAGGCTCTCCTGTGTTCCTTAAAACAGACACTATGCAAATCCAGCCTCCTTAACTTCATACCAACCTGGCTGGGTGTTTGCCTCCACTATGAGTTTACCTGTTCAGATTGAATAAGACAGGAAATTCAAGGGACTGGAAGGATAGCCGGAAAGTGACACACATAAGAGGTGATGGGGGAAGAACAGGAAGTATTGTTTGTCCCTCTGTCCCTGTGTCTCTTTCTGACCCTTCCTTGTTGGTCTCTTCTCCTAAATGTCAAATTTTTTTGAAAAGTTCGAAGCATGGATCAATAAACCATGGGCTGTCAGTTATTAATGTTAATCTAACAAAATATCATGAACAATCAGAGATTTTGAAGTGAGGTATGGGCTTAAACATTGTCCAAGAAGAAATGAGCTTATGATGGAATTTATGCACAAATAACTGTAGACACAAAATACAGTGTTTTTAAAATATCATCTATGATATTAAAACATCAGAATAAACCAAATTAAAGTTGCATAACTCAATGAGCAAGGTGTATGTGTGAGGCAGCATGATGCAGACTTTCCTGGGATAGTTTATACTAACAGTCACCATGGTCAGTACCAGGTTTTATCAGATGAGGTATGTAACTCACAGACGCAAATCAGTGGCTGGAATAGTCAACTAGCTCTCTACATATCCATTGTGACATGGTTAAAACAGCATTTGATATTCTGACATATTCTGCAAAGAAAATTATGGTGAAATGGTGCTGCTGCTAATTATCTGAATACTGCTGACAGTCGAAGTAACTAAAGTCAGGTTCATGATTTCCCTTAGATTGCCAATTTCTTAATGTCCAGGGGGTTGAGTTCCCAAACAGATTTTGATTCCCAAATTCAGCCTGGGCAAAACTGCTTTTTCTTTCTCAGTTTGTCACTGATGGCCACATGGCCAAATTTACCCTGTGCAACAGTGGGCTTTATTTCTAAGACTTGCGAACTTTAAGGAGAAAGAGAATATTAGTGAATGATCCAGCACAAAGCTGTAAGGAATTTCCTTGTGACTCACCAACATTGGAGGCTCATGTGCACTGCAGGAAGCTACATTAGACTCCTCAGCTATGCCTTCCTAACTTTACATTCAACCCAATGTCTCAGATGTTCCATTGACTCACCTACTGGGAGGAGGATCACATTTTGTGGGATTTCATTTGTACTTGCCATTTCTTCTGCCAAGGATTCATCTTGTAAAATCGTACGGGGAGAGAACCTCGCTCTCTGGGGGTGTCCTATCAAACCATCAGCAAATCCTGTTAATTACAACTGTAAAATAGATACAGAATCATACCTTTGACCACCTCTATCACCACTGCTACACCCAAAGCACTGTCATGTCTTGCTTGGAGTATTACAATAGCCTCCTGGACTGATCTTCCTCTTACATGCTTGCTTCCTAGAAATTCTTTCTCTATGAAACATTCAAGGTGATTTTTCTAAAGCTTAAGTGAGAACTAATTACCGACATTCTTTTTATGGTTCCCTACTTGAGTCAGATTAAAAGCCAGGGTCCTTACCAGCAGTGGAACCACCCATAATGTCCTCTGTGAACTGGCCACCTGCACTGTCTACCTGTCCCTGTGTCACCTCTCCAGCCATAGGGGTAATCTTATGGTTGCTCGAACTCCCAATCACATTCCATCCTTAGGGCTTTATTTGCACTTTCTGATTCTCTAGGCTGGGACCACTTCTTCTGAGTAATCTACATGGCTGCTTCCTCATTTTCTGTAGATCTCTGTTCAAACATCACCTTTTCAGAGAGACCCATGAGGACCAGCCTATCTCTGGCAGCACCCCAACAAGCATGCACTCTCTCTCTTGCTCTCTCTCTCTCCTGCTTCATTTCTCTCCTTAGCATTTGTCGTCCCCAGTGTCTTGTTCATTTTTGTTTAGTATTGATCTCCCCTCACTGGAATTGGGCTCCACAAGTACTTTTACTGTTGTGTTTACTGTTGTATCCACTCATATACAAATAACCTCTAGTGACATTATATGTAATCAGGGCATTGCCTAAGCCACGTATTTCAAAACCTTTCTTTAGCATGTGAGGCTGTGACCTAGACAAGTGAAGTGATTTTTCTGCTGTCATACGGCAAGTCATGTTTGGGAGAACTCAAATATAGTGCATTTTTCTTTTCCTATTCTGTTCTTAGAATCAAATCCTAGGACCATGTGTCTGTGGTCTCTTTGTACGGGGGAGGGAGGAGGAGGCAGCTCTCCTATACTCAGGCATCCTATTTTTAAACAGCAAACAGGATGCCATACATGTTTTTTCCTATGGATCATTCTCTAGGGCCTCCGGTCTCCTCTGTCTCTATCTTGCCTTGCAACCGTTAGTCATTTATCTTCTGTCTCTGGTTATTCTGGGCATTGCTTAATTTCTTTCTGATTTGTTCAAGTTTCTTTCTGATTTGTTCAAGTTCAGTTTTGAGTTCTGGCCATTTAGTTCATGGAACTCAACGTGACAATGTAATTTAATACCTACTATGTGCTACATACCCATTCTCTCTAAGTGCCTAGGCAGAGTTTGAATGAACAATTGTGTTCATAGAGACACATATTTCCATATTGAAATATTTTCTTCCTACCAAAGTCAAATGTTAAATAGTTTCATTCTCAGCTGAAGTTCTAGAAAGCAAAATTGCATGGTTTGAGAATGAAAAAAATCAAAGTATCATTTTAGGATATGTCAGGTACAATTCTAAATCTGTATGCAAGGGCTGGAGATTTGCTAAGCGCAGAGCCAGGCTGGTATTAAAATTAGCCTTCCTGTAGAATGCTGAGTTGTAGGCAAGGCTAGCGTGGCTATACCTCAGGGGGCTTCATGGGCATGCTTGTTCACTGACTTTGGTGTTTATCTGGATATTTAGGCAGGTTTTGTCAATGCAGGGTTATCTGTTAGCCTACCTGCCTCTCCATCCATAAGCATAGGTGAGTTTGAATGCCCTAGGGACTTTTCGCTTCCTGATCTTGCAGAGCTGATTTGATTCTGATAAGACATACAAAAAATTGAAAGTCACGCCCTATTTTCATAATTCACATCCAAACAAACTCTTGCATGAGACGTAATTCTCTTTACACACTTTCATTTACTTGATCACTGACTCAGTTATTGTTTACCCTTATACTGAAATTCCTAAAGGAGGCATCACTGGGTGCTTTGTTTCAACACAATAACTATCATAGCAGGCCACCATGCTTCCCGTGGCCTCACCTCACTTGCCACTGAGACTCTTTTAGCATCTTCACAAATATAATACCTTTTTGTGCAAAAGTGGGAAAATCAGCACAAAAAGAAATCTTTTATTGTGGTTTGAAAGGAGTAGATTTTCAGTATCTAAGAAATGTATGAAATGGAAATGGATGAAAGGAGACACAATCAGAAAGGAAATATCCTCATGATTAATCAAAGACAAATAATTCCGTCATTGAAAAATGACTCAGTGTTTAACGTTTTCTTCTGCTCTTTAAGACCAGAATTCTGTAAAACTTTGAACTCTCAATATTGAAAGTAAAAGGACAGAAAATTTTCACTCCAGAATTTTTTGTAACAAAGTGGAATCCCATGCTTTAAAGCATATAATAATTGCTTTTTATTGCCTCTCAGATGAAAGCCCAAACTCCTGGGGCTGGCTTCAGAAGCCCTGGTCGCTGGAGTTTCCTGTCCTTATCTCCTTCAGTGCTGAGCAGGAATCATCTGTTGTGGCCATCCTCACCTCGAGTGTTTCCCTCCATTTTAAATATCTTCTTTGCACCTCTCTCTCAAGCATTTCCAGAACCTATTAAAGTCCATAGACTACTGTCAGCCACTTCTTAATGCTTGGATATGGAAATGGATATTGAACAGCGGTTTAGTCCCTATCTTCAAATAGCCATCCCTCCGTGCCCCAGCTCGGGTCTGTCTCTCCCTTTCCTAAGCTCTCGGAGCACCCACCAAACCCCACAGCTCTCTCACCCACCCACTGCAGCGTTACAAGCTATTTTAAAGTGGTGATAGGTCATAAACCCCTCAAGAACTCCAAACATAGCTTATACTTCTTTTATATTCCCCAGAGTGCCTAAGAAAGTGTGAAGTACACGATTTCATTGATGTTTGGTGACTTGATGATTTCAGAAAGAAAGCGACATTGTTTAGGGAAAAGGACACATTCTCATCTTTAGGCATGGGCAGGTGAGGTTAAGGTAATTACCACTGGCAAGAGTTTTCTTAATGAAAATGTCAAGTTGCCTGGAGACACTATGCTTCTCATTCAGCATCTCTCAAGTGGCTTTCCACACCTACAATTAGCATTCATATTTTGGATACTTCTTTAACATTCGTAAAAATCCTAAAACATTTTCCTTCTGTGGAGTACTCAAAAACACCTGCAATGCCAGTTACAGCAGTCAGAATCTGCAACTCCAATGTATGAAAGCATCAGGTAAAGCATTTGTCAGGGGGGAAAAAGTGATTGAGTTGCTTAAAATAGACCTTTCTATACCATCATGATGAAACAATACTTTAGTATAATACTTTAGAGCGTACAATGCATGTCACATTTCTTATTTTGTCCTTGTTTACTTTATTTTATTTTATCTCCCGTAATCCTTATATCTAGACTTCCATCCATTATCAAAGATGAAGAAACCGAGGCTTAAAAGTTGTGGTGGTGGTGAGCTATCTAAGATGAGCAGAAAATATCTGTGGCAGAAATTTAATTAAGGTTGCTTGTTCTTCTTTCTACCACGGCACTTTCCTCTCCCATAATTCCATAATACAAATCCTGGAGGGCTTTATTACTCATAGGAGAGAGCCAAGCTGAGAATTCTTCCTTATGCTTCTCTCAGAAAGTTCAAATCCACACGAGACCGACATTTGCAGACTCTGTTTAGTAGACGATTCCCTTTTAAAATATGTCATTGTACCCTGTGTACCACGCACCCACAAAGCAGATGAGCAATGCATTTGTTTGTTGTTGAGTAAGCAGGTGAGTGTGTATAAGGTATGTAAATGTGGTATTGGGGCTGGGATCTATAAGCTTCTGGCTGGTAAATTTCCCTTCATAAAATTTTATTTCAAAAACCTGGGGGGAAAAACCACCTTTCACATTGGGGGGATAAAATTACACTGTGTTCTTCAGTGGGGTTTTTGCCAGGGGTGACATGAACTCAGTTGAAAGGTGTTTACTGTTCAGAATGATCTGGAGCCTCTGTTAGAGAGGGTGGTTTTAACATTGTTAACAGTCTGAAATCTTATTATTCTTTTCAAGTGTCAATCATCTCTTTTATAGATGTGTGGGGTAGATCGTCACTTTTTATGTAACCGTCCCTAGGGAACCGTGCATACCGATATGCATACCTGTATGTGGCCCCTTCCCTTGAACCTGGGCTGTGACCTGCTTTACTGATCGAAATGTGGCAAAAATGATGGTAGGCCTATCAGGCTGGAGTCTGAAGACCTGAAAACTTCCACCTTTGGGCTCCGGGGGAATCTAGCTTCCATGTTAGAAATTCAACTACCGTGAGACCACTGTGCTGTGAGAAGCCGGACATAGCCATGTGGAGAGGCTCTGTGGAGAACTGAGACTCCCGCTGACCAGCCCAGCTAAGGTCCCAGCTGACAGCCAGCAGCAATTTGCTGGCTGTACCTATGAGTCTTCTGAGCAATGGAGTCTTCATCCTTGGTCAAGACACTCTAGCGGATGCCCCATGAAGCAGAGGTGGACTGATCTTGCCACCATGCAGATTGCAGAATTGTGTGCAAATGAACAGAATTGTTGTTGTTTGAGATTCACTAAATTTTTGGAATAGTTTGTGGTGTAACTATATATATACATATATATATTTTTATATATATATGTGTGTATATATATATATACACACATAAATAAATAATGCCAAAGCAACAAATAACCAGGAAGTTGAAAGTCATCAAAAGAAACAGATAACCCTGCTTGGAAAAAATTATGAGTTAAAGATAAAAGCTATTATTCATGCTATTAGATTCCTGGCCTATTCCATCCGCCTGGCCCCTGTGGCCCTGCAGCCTGTCCTTTGTCCCTCTCCCTGACTGCCCGATCACTTCCATCCATTCCCTCTTTCCCTGAGGTCATCAGCACCTCTGGTTACAAGAAACAGGACAGATTCTGCCAAAAACAAGAAAAAAACAAAAAATAACAAAGCAGTAGTAAAAACAACAACGACAACAAAAATGAATAGTTTTCATATACTAATGGACAAGAGGAACAATTTTCAATTAATTCTGTTAATTGTTGCCAACATTTAAGAATAAGGTTTGTTTCTATTTTATTGACTGTTTTTGTCATCCTACTAATTAGTCTTATCTGAAGCCACCATATTTCAAATGAAACCCATTTGATCTGTGTTTACTATCTACACCAGCAGTGGTTCTAGGTCTTTAGCTCATATCCTTGAAAGGATTTTAAAGTCTGTATTAATTAATGAAGTTGGCACCCAGAGCTACAAAGCATGGCTTTTTTTTTTTTTAACTTTTCTCTGCCACAGTCATTTTGCTTTCTAGTGTTTTTCTTTAGCTACTAAACAAACTTTCTGCTTTCCCAGAATGACTTTCAGTCTTTGCCATGAAAACTCATTGCCATGAACTCTGACCAAGTGGCCTGCAACTTAACAGATTTATAGTAAAGTACACAAGAAAATAGTGAAGATCACATCAACCTCATACTTGGCTTTAAGGTTGTTACAAAGTGTTTATTAATCAATATTTCAGGGGTTTTACCAGAATGTGAATAGTCGTGAGACTTATTTATTTATTTTACTTTTCTAGAAATGTATTTTCTTTCCACTTTTCCCTAAATAAGCAAAATCAATTAGTAGTAGATTTTGACATCTTTATAGTTAGGTACTTAATAAAAATACCTGCAAGAGATATCAATCTAAACATTCTCTAGTATATATACAATATAATATATATTTGTGTGTATATGGGTACATATATAATCCCATTTATATATATTTATCAGATTAAGAAAAGAGGTCATTCTGGTATGGTAAAAGTTGATTTAAGTTGAAATAAAAAGATTTTGTGTTTATATTTGCCACTTATCAATTAGATCTCAATCTTTCTCTACCTCGGTTTGTGTATAAAATGATATAATAATCCCCTATCCCTTAGAGTTCTTCCACCATTGTATGAGACAAGTGTGAAAGTGCTTAGCACAGGCATCTGATGTAGAAGAGTCACTTAGAAAGTGTTTGTTAAAACTGAATCTGGATGATTTTGAATATTTGCATTTATTGAGTTAATAAGTAGGATCTTTTCTAGTAAATACCTGTAGTACTGCAAGTATTTGGCTATTCTACTGGTTGCTGGATAATTGTATTGCATTATAGTTCTGTGTATCATCTGGATAATAAGATAATATCTGTTTTCTGATGCATGAACATCCAGGTGCAGGTTATCTGGACATATTGAGAGTGATATGAATGCACACAGTAGTTTTTCTACCCAGCACAGCTCCCTGATATGGTGAATTATTTGGATGACAGACGTAGTTATTTACATGCAACTTAACAGAAAGTAGGTGATCGCTTACCCATGCTAGGCACCAGAAGTACAAAACTGACTCAGACATGTGATATTTTTCCTAGAAGATCTCAGAATCTATGTAGGGGGACAAATATACACCCAACTGACTGTGATCTATGTCACAATGAAATAAGGGTTAAATGTAAAGAAAGGAAAATTCTGAGGACAACAGAAAGGTAGTAGCTGATTCTAAGGAGATCTGGAAAGGCTTCTGGGAAGGGGTGAACTATTAACAGACTTCGATGAAATAATTTGGATGAACTCTCCCAGAACTGATCTTAGCCTGTCCCCTCTGTGGTGGGCATCTTAGACTGCCCTGCAGACCTTCACTCCATCCTCCCCAGTCTGCTCTGTGCTGAGGGTTTCTGACCAGGAGAGACTGTATCGACTGGCTCCCTTGCCCTGGGGTTCCACCTTGGCTTTGACCAATGGGGACACCCTCCGTAGACAGGAGGGAGGGGAAGGGGGAGGTCAGGAGTGTTCATCCCCTTGGTTCCCTCCCTGCAGGGCTGCAGTGTGTGGGCTGCCCCCTCAAATTCAGTCTCGGGTCCCCAGTTCTGCTGAGCAGTCTCTCTTCTGGGTTCCCATTATTGCTTCCCCCTCCACCCCTTTAGTCCTCGCATTAACACTTGTTCTTTCTCAACACCCTGCACGCACCTTTATAAATAGACCCTTTATTAAACTTTACTCAGATTATTGTAATTTTGCTGTCCTTTCTATTTCCTGCTGAGACCTTAACTGATATACTTTATTTGACAAAATTTTATTTGCTTCTACTCCTGAGGAGTTGTCTGTTTGATTTCCCAAGACACCATGCTCTTTCCATCTTTCTGTTTTGCTCTTACTGCCTCACTGCCGGGAGCACCTGCCCATCCTTCTTGGGCATATTTTCACCTGTTCTTCAAGACTCTTAGTTCAAGAAAGCATCTTTGGGCCCCTATCATGGGATCCGTTTCCTTCTTTTGAGTTTACATCACATCCTTTACATATACTAGTCATGGTCTTTGCCATAGTAGGATGTATGTATTTTTATTCGTCTCTCCCATTAAAATGTGAGTTCCTCAAGGGTAGAAATTACATCTCTTTCATCTTTGTATAATAGTGATTCATAGCTCTCAAAACACAGCTTATCACACTGGTCAAATTTAGTGGAATGGTTTAGTGTTTTATTCAGTAATAAGAATCTTAGTTTTCCTTTGCTCGCTTAATTAATTTGAAAGAATCTTGCACTTAATATGTGAAAGTCCAAATTAGAAGACTGATTCCTTTAGATGAAAACTTTGTTCTGGGTTAAACTAGCCCTGTAAGTGTTTTCTGAGTCATTTCGTTTTGATGATGTAAATTGCATGGGTATGAGCATGTTTAATTCTTTGTTCTGTGATTTGTCAGATCTCTTGTTTTCCTTCACAGTCCTTCTTCCTTTGATAACCTGAGGTTGTTAATATGCTGTAGTCTTTTTTTCACCAGGATCCACATGGCATATGCATGTCCCTCATATGCATACCAGATTCCATGGGCTGTAGCATAGGTAACCGAGTGTGGGTTCTGCACAATCTCATATTTTCTCCTAGTCAACAAACAATGCAAGTCATTAAACTGAAAAAGAGTGATGTCATAGGGCTAGAATAGCCTGAGCCCTATTTTAATTTATTTTACCAAAAAAAAAAAAAAAAGTAAACAGAATTTAGTACTATAGCTATTTTTTGTTTTGTTTTTTTAAAAATTATTTTGGGAATGTGATATATCATGCAAGTGGGTAAGAACTTTCCAGTTACTTAGAAATTGGCTTTCCCATTGAACTATCCACATTTCAAATCATAAAAAGATATGAAATGCAAGTCATGTCTCCTTCTTCATAACAGATATTACTAAGCAGAATATGAAAAAGAAGTTGCAAAGTGTCTCTTTTATCTTAATTTCCCATTGCTTCCTCTCATTGCATTCGAGGAAGGAGAAAGTGAGAAGAGAGACTGAATGCTCTGAGTGGAAAACTTTTACCTATTCAGAGAACTAATAGTTATTGGTTTTAAGATTTCCTTGGATTCTACTTTGAAGTTACTTCAGAAATGTCCCACCATTGTCATCTGTCTCTATCTCTGTTTTGAATGTTAAGAGAGTCCAGTGACATGGCTTCTAAGCTCAGGATCTTTTATAGTAAAACCATGGGTGAAAATGCCATCAATTTCTTGTTGCCTTGTTTTCAGGAACAAACTAGTTTGATGTTATTTCTTCTTCGATTTTTCTAGGACATCACATTCAATTCTCAACTGTCCTGTTTTTGAAGAAAGATAAGACTTTGGTTTTGATTGAATTTTCCTTGAGATCAGTTATTGCCGAGTCCAGTTTATTAAAGAACTAACATGGCGTCAGTTCTGAATTCTCTGAGGTCATACTCAAGTTCATCTTTGAATTAAAGAAGTTTTTTTTTTTTTTTTCCCAAGTGTGAATCTTGAGTTATATTTGTTTCATATGCAAAGGGAGAGAGAGTAAGGGGAAAAATGGAAAGATTATTCTTCTTTCATTTTGGTATTTCGTGCTTTTCCCTTGCATTTGCACAGATGTTGATGCAAACCTTAAATGCCTTTTCCTTACATATGCACGGATGTTGATGCAAATATATATATTTTTCAAGCTTATCGTTTCATTTAATTGTTTTTGTTATTGATATGTTACCGACTTCTCCAGTTTTATTCAGAATAAATGTTTGGAATGTGGGATTCTTAGAAGGAATTCTTTTTCTTCCTTTTAGGACTTAAAAGATGAATCAAGAAGGAAGTGTGGTTTGGTGCCAAACCAAGAAGAGGATGCAGGGCTCCTCACCTTTTCCAACTCACGCTGCTGTGGATGAAATTCTATGTGCCTGCCCTTCTTGGAGAGCAATCCATGCCCAGAGATGCTGTAAGGCGGGGAGCTGCATGTGCTCATCTTATACCACAGGTGAGTTAGCTGTTGTTCGCCTGTGTCAATAGCACAGCTTTGTGGGCAGAGATGGGACATCTATTTTAATGGCAGACCTATGGAGATGGGGATCCTCATGTCTGGGTTTTGGTTAGCCAATTGGTCCATGCTTTTCTAAAATATACAGCATGTGCATTTCCTAAAGGGTACACCATTTGGGACTCAAAAAATTTGTAAATGATTTCCTCTTGTGTTACCCTCCACACACACGTGTACACCTGTCAAAATTGTCAGGACCTTCAGGTGAGAAGTCATGATCAAAATTACATGCAAAACATTGAAAGATTAAAACAAATCATCTTAATGTTAAATTTGTGCTCAGAAATCTATAATATTATCTACTTGTTTGGTTGCATGAGGTCTAAAATTTTTAACATAGCATTCAAGACCCACCACAATCTGGTTTTGTGACTCCACTGCAACCATCTCTCCTCCTCCCCCATAGGCACCAAGCAATTCGGTCAGGTGTAGCCTTTACTGTCATCACACCATGTCGCCTCAGTGAAAAGGGCTTGTGTCATAAAGACAGTCAACAACAGATGCTGGTGAGAATGAAGAGAAAGGGAAACCCTGGCGCATTATTAGTGGGAATGTAAATTAGTGTTTATCCCTGACTTTGTATCTTTTTTCAGGTGGTTCTCCTTTCTGAGAATTTTAATTTTCCCTTTCTTTCCAACATATATTCATCCTTTTACTCCAGCTAGAAATTTCTGTCATCTGAGGAAAAGCATTCATTTGATATTTCAAGATCCAATCATTATTTTTTCACTTCTCTGAGCTTCTACAGAATGTATTTTTAAATTTTTTTATTGAGGTAAAATATACATATAAAATGTACCATCTTTACCATTTTTAAGCATACAGTTCAGTGGTAATAAATATGTTTGCATTTGTTTTTTTCCCCTTCATCCTCCCTTTCCCCTACCCTTCCCAGCCTCTTGTGACCAACAATCTACTCTCTATCTTCATGAGATCCACTCTTTTAGCTCCCACATATGAGTGAGAACATGCAATGTTTGTCTTTCTGTGCCTGGCTTATTTCACTTAACATAATGGCCTCCAGTTCCATCCATGTGGCTGCAAATAACAAGATTTCATTCTTTTTAATGGCTGAATAATATTCCATTGTGTATATATTTGACATTTTCTTTATCCATTCATCTGTTGATGAGCACTTAGGTTGATTCCATATTTTGACTATTGTGAATGGCGCTGCAATAAACCTGGGGGTGCAGATACCTCTCCAATATATTGATGTCCTTTCTTTTGGATATATACCCAGTAGTGAAATTGCTGGGTCATATGGTAGTTCTATTTTTAGTTTTTTGAGAAACCTCCATATTTTTCCATAGTGGCTGCACTAATTTACATTCTGACTAACAATGCACAGGGGTTTCCTTTTCTTTTCATTCTCACCAGCATCTGTTATTGACTGTCTTTGTGACACAAGCCCTTTTAACTGAGGTGAGACTATATCTCATTGTGGTTTTGATTTGTATTTCTCTGATGAGTAGTGATGTTGAACATTTTTCATATATCTGTTGGCCATTTGCATATCTTCTTTTGACAAATGTCTATTCAGATTATTTGCCCATTTTTAATAAGAATATTCATTTGTTTGCTATTGAGTAGTTTGAACTCCTTATATATTCTGCTTATTAATCCCTTCTCAGATGGATAGTTTTCAACCATTTTATCCCATTCTGTGGGCTCTTTCTTCACTTTGATGATTATTTCCTTTTCTGTGCAAAAGCTTGATAGCTTGATATAATCCCATTTGTTTATTTTTGCTTTGGTTGCATGTGTTTTTGAGGTCTTACACAAAAAGTTTTGCCCAGACCAATGTCCTAATAGTTTTAGGCCTTAGATTTAAGTATTTAATCCATTTTTATTTAATTTTTGCATACAGTGAGAGTTAAGAGTCTAGTTTTATTCTTCTACATATAGTTATTCGGTTTTCCTAGCACCATTTCCTTTCCCAATTGTATTAATGTTCTTGGTACCTTTGTCAAAGACGAATTGGAAGTAAATGTCTGGATTTATATTTGAGTTCTCTATTCTTTTCTATTAGTCTATATGTTTGTTTTTATGCCAACATCATGCTGTTTCAGTTACTATAGCTTTGTAGTAAATTTTGAAGTCAGATGGTGTGATGCCTCCAGCTTTGTTCCTTTTGCTCAGGATTGCTTTGGCTATTTGGAGGTCTTTTATGGTTCCATATAAATTTCATATTTTTTTTTTCTGTTCCATGAAGAATGTCATTGGTGTTTTGATAGGGATTACACTGAATCTGTAAATTGCTTTGAATAGAGTAGTCATTTTAGCAATATTAATTCTCCTAATCCATGAGCATGGAATATCTTTCCATTGTTTTGTGTCCTCTTCAATTTCCTTCCTCAGAGTTTTATACTTTTCCTTGTATAGATGTTTCACTTCTTTTGTTTGATTGATCCTAGGTATTTTATATTTTTTTGTAGCTATTGTAAATAAGATTGCTTTCTCAACTTCTTTTTCAGATTGTTCACTGTTGGCATATACATACACATACACACACACATGCGCACATATAATATGCTACTCATACATCACAATAACAGAATCAAGAACAGAAACTAGATGAAGATATTGAAATATTATTCCAATAGGTGCTGAAAAAGAATTTGATAAAATTCAACATCCCTTTACAATAACCTTCATCAAAATGGATATAGAAGTAACAAACCTCAAAATAATAAAGGCTATATATGAGACATTCATACCTAACATCATACTGAATGGGGAAAAATTAAAGGCTTTTCCTCTAAGGACTGAAATAAGACAAGGATGTCTACTTTTATCACTTTTATTCAGCATAACACTGGAAGTCCTGGCTGGAGCAATTAGGCAAGAGAAAAAATAAAATGCACCCAAATTGGAAAGGAAAAAAGGAAATTAGCCTTGTTCACAGGTGACATGATCTTATACCTAAATTAACCTAAAGATGCCACCAAAAAAACTGTTGGAACCGATAGACACATTCAGTATAGTTGTAGTATATAAAATCAAAACTATATTTTTAATATGGAATTTTTCTGTTCTAAACAATTCACTGTTGCTTCACAAGTATAATTCTCTTCTCTCCTACCAAGCAGTGATCGTTCCCTCTTCTGCCTTCCTCAGTGGGTGACTTTGTTGAGTATAAGGACAATATCCTGCATTTCTCCTGCCTGACTTGAAGAAATGGATACCTATGAGGATTGGCTAGGCTTCTCCTCTCCAAGGTCCTCCTGGCTGGGTTTTGGTCTTCACCAATTCTGGCATCTTCATTCTGAGAGTTTCCTGAAAGCAGAGTCTGTGTTTTTTGCTCCTCCATTTCTCACTGTGAGTTCTCTATGGTCCACTTTAGGTCTCCTGTTCCTCTGTTCACCTCACAAAGCCATCCATGCCTACGTTAGGGCTCCTTGGTCCCTTCCTGAAACCTTACCACATTTAAAGGTTCAAATCACATACAGCCATGGAGCAGATTGAGTTGGCACAAATGGGAGGGGTGTGTGAGTGTGTTGGGTACTGCGGGGATAGTGTTGAAGTCAGAGGCCATCTGGTATACCTGCTCTTTTGAGAAGTGGAAGCAGTGCAGCTGCTCAGCCAATGCTTATTGACGATTCCATAAGGAATGATGATTCTGCTTTCCCGATTAATTTGTCTCTTTCCTCCTACAGGCTCTTCCCAGCTATTTAATGATTCAACTTTCAATTTTTGTGTTAATGTCTCTGAACCACTTCTTACCTGTCCTCTTTCTTAGGTTTTTATGTCCTGAAAGTCATGTTCCGACCTTAAACTTTTACATCTTGTGCGTGTTATCTGATGATGTTAGCATTTCCTGTGATTCTTCTCACTTGGCCTGGAATCTCACACCATCACCCCATGTTCAGTAAGCTTAAATGGAACTTTGTGATTACCTCTCAAGCCCTTTCCAGCTTCTTGTCCTAATACCTTAAATACTAATTCTCCGACTTGACTTTAGTCTATTTTCGTGACTTATTAGATTTTTCTTTTAGCTTTCCTCCAGGGGACATCAATTTTAAACCATCGCAAGCACAGGTGCAACTTCTGCTCGTATAATTCCCACCCACACTCCTAACCCCACTCTATCTCCTGATAACACCATACTAAGTCACTAATGGCTGGAGTTTGAAAGATTGAATGTTAAAAGCATAATTAGAGACTTAAGGGAAACAAATTGTACCCATAAAATTTAGAATTAATTTCAGGAAAATAGGGCAATTGAAGCACCTAGTGCAATTTGAAATGACTTTTCTAAATGAGCAACTGTGCCTGAAATCAGCCCCCTTCTTACTTCCTCTGCTTCCTCCTTGTTTTCTTCGAAGAATAAAGGCAGGTCAGTGGGGGGAGGTCTGGCAAACAGCAATGTACATTTCTTGTCAGAATATCGACAGCAAAGAGAGCTCACCTTAAAGTTAAACTTTCTCTCTTTAGTGGAAATGAAAAATAGGAGGAGGTGTGTGGGTGAGACCAATCATTGCCCTTGGGCGAGCTTGAGAAATTGCAAGACCAAAACTAGGCATTCAGAGAAGTAGTAGGATACTTCTGAGCCCAGGCTAATCCCATCACTCAGTAATTTCTCATTTCTTTCATCTGACACTAACGGTACCATCCCCGTTCACACACAGTCACGTTATACACCTTCAGTTCCCTGGTGCCTCTGCCCAAGAAATCTTCCCCTCCCAAGAATGCTGGGCAGCTTAATTCACCAGTCCAAGCTCACCCATTGTTCTAGACCCTTCTCCACCACCTCTCCTCACGTACTCAAAGATCCTTCTTTGACTACCACAGCCCCGCACCTCTCTGATAAAGTTCTATACCACGCAAAAATTAAAAAAAAGATAATAACAGCTCAATGACAGGCATTGTGCTATTGAATCCACTGTGGGCACAAAGAAGAAAGAAATAGGACTCCTAATTTTTAGGGTCCCATAGTGTGATGTGGGAGGCAGCAGGGAGAAATGGGTGAATAGAATGTTAGAGGATCACAATAGCGAAACTGACAGGCTCCTTCTCCTCCTGCCTCTGTTATTACAGGCAGGTCAGGTCTCTGATCCTCAGCTTTTCCATCCTTTAAAATTATAAAACTAACAATCAGTCTGTAGGGTGGTTTAATATGTTAAATGAACACAAAATGCATAGTAAAGCCTGACCTATAGTGGGTGCTAAATAACCATTTTTCTAGTTGGTATTCAGGCTGAAAATGGTTAAAGAGACTCTAATTACATGTTTGCCACAATTTAAGGGTGTTAGCAAATCCAGGTCGGCCTCATCTGCCACCCAATGTTTATTACTCTCACTGGGGCAAGAATGAAGATTATGGATGGATCAGGGCATCTTCAGCCTTTCTTTTGGAAACCCATGACTATGGATACCAGATAGGATTTTTCTTTGGTTTTAAAAAAAAATTAGGACAGCGAACCCATGGGATCTTGGTTATCTCAGCTTGTTGAGGTCGGGTTGGCAGTGAATGTCTGAAAAATGTGAATAAAAACGATGCAAGCTCCGAGGACTAGTTCTCTAAAAGATTAACTACACAAATTTCTGCTCTGGGGGACTTACTAGAGAATATTCTTCTAAAATATCTTATCCTCTGGGGTCCCCAGCTGTCTCTCATTTGGTGTTACTGAAGCAAAAAGAAGGGAACAAAGAAAATCCCTAAAATCCAAGTCAAAATGCGGATTTAAAGCAAGCAAAGCGAGGCCCTTGCACAGCCCCTCTCACTGGGCTGTGGAATCATTTGTGCATTGTGGATTGGTGTTAATAAGACCTGTATCTGGTTTTGGTAAGAAATGGAAAACTATTTCTTTTGCTTGATATTGTCTTTTGGGAAGCAGTTCTGGTAGGAAAAAGTCTCATTTGGTGTCCTCTTAGACTGATCCCACAACTTAGGAACCCATGTTCCTTATGCTTAAAAGTAAAAATTACTTAACAGTTTGCACACAAAGAGCTTTTTCAAATGAGGAAGCCCTACCATGGCCCATGGACTAATCCTGGCTCAGGCCACGACCAGCTCGCCTGTGGAAGGAGTCTGCAGCAGGCACACAGGATGTCTTCTCTTCTTGCATCTCCTAGATGCCTTTGGGAAGTCTGCCCTAATTGGTACTTGATCAAATTTAGGACCAGCATCTGTGGGGCATAATATTGGAGAATGACAGAGCTGGGAGGGAGGTCATGACATCAGTTTTTGTTCATCTTCTCTTTCTACAGACCAGGACAAAGGCCAGAGGGATGGAGTGATAGATGAGATGCCTTTGCTAATTTTAGGCTAAACCCAGAGTAGAAACACAGGCTCTGAACTCCCAGTCCAGCACTCTACTTACCAAAATGTGCTGTCACAGCAAATATTGGGAAGTGCAGGAAGTGTCAGAAATGAGAGGACCTTGTCTTTGCCTTTCCATCTAGTGAAATGGCAGTGAAAGGCTGTAAATGTTGCCTTATGTTGTACTCAACTACAGAGAATGCATTGAACATTTATAGTGAGTAAATAAGACACTGTGCTGGGTTACATAAAGGAGAAGATATGAAAAGGAAGATGCCCCTTTCCCTCCAATATCTCCAGTGTAGATGGAGAAGTGTGCCCCTGACTCATACTGGGGGACAGTGACATGTGCTCAGTATTAAATTATGAGAATGATTAGGCACTGTAGTCTAAGAGTTCATGAGCAGGGTGATAAAACAGGGGCTGCAGATACAAAGAGCAGGCTTCAGGCTTTAGGAGGGATGTGGGAGGCTTCTCAGAGGAAACAGTGTTTTCAGCGGAATGTACATAGTGCAGGACTTTGATTGGCAGATACGGAGAGGGGCATGATGATAATTACATCCAGAAAGAAGGGCGTGGCGTTTATTGAGGGGAGCATCTTGCACAGAGAAGAGGGGATTGCGACATAGGGAAATAGAGTAGCACGTAGATCAATACAGCTGATATCCAAGCAAAGATGGGAGGGGTTCTTGCTACAGTGAAAGGAAGCTGAAAAGTCCAGACAGGGGCCACGCCATAGGGATGTTGCGTTTGTCTTCTCTGTCTGCTACCAGAACATAAAATGCTAACCCCTCAGAACAGAGGAGTGGCACAGATAAGGTTTTGATTTCAGAAAGATTCCATTATAAGCAGGACCACATTATGACTTTCTTGAACCGCAGGCACTTTTGCCTTTATGGGCCATTTCTTCCACAAAAAATATATATATTAAAATTTATATTTTATGAATGCATTGGTATAAATATGAATATATTAATATTATACATTAAAATATTTTCTTTTACCTAAAAGTTTATTTTTATAAATCCTGACTTCAAAGAAAATTAAACCATTTTCATGGATCCCTAAAAGTATTTTGGGCCCTAAGTGCTGTGCCTATAGCCTAATGGATAAGTCATCCCTGACTAAAAGCAATGTTTGAATTGTTTTAAGGGGCAAGTATGGAAACAGAGACCAGGGAAGAGGTTTTGCTAGTGGTCTAGATTAGAGTTAAATGTAATAGTCACAAGTTGTAACGTATGCAAAACCCAAAACTGAGAAAACATTCTGAGTTGGTTTTTCATAGAACACACAAAGAAAATCCAAATTTAATAAACAAAAACAACAGATATTTCTGTGAGGCTAAGAAATATCTGCAAAGAACTGTGTATTATCATCCAAATTATTTTGAACTTTTGAGGTTTATATTATACTGAAGATTGTTCATTATATAAAAATTCAATACTTTACTCTTTCTCCTACTCAGACTTCTACTACTTGTAAGTATCCCCATGTGTGCACACAACCTTTTTCATTTTTCAATTACTGGGTTATTCTAAACTGCACCTAGATCAAGGTCATCTGTTTGACCTCCCAAGGTGCTTTATCTGATTCTTCGGGGATTCAGAGGTATCATCTAAGACTGTTATTTCTTCTAATCTCGAAGAAAATCCCCTGCCTGTCTTTGAAGGAAGCTCTCTCCTGAGTCAGTCTGGCTTCTTTCTTGTTCCCTTGTGGAATTGATGAATTTGTGCAAAATGCCCCGCGGGCTCAGGGCTCTGCAGCTTCTCTGGTGGTGATGGCTTCGCAGGGTGGGCTCACATCCTTTAGGGGGACTCTCTCCTACGGTTGGCGGCATAGCTTCTATCACCTGTTCCTGGGCCTTGACTGTATTCCCTCAGATGAAGCAATTCATTGCTGCCCTCTGCAATTGTTTTACTTAGCTCCTTATCTACAGGGTTAAAGATCCCCAATCACACAAAATTTGAATAAACCCCAGATTTCTAAATAACATTTAGATACATGCTGAGGGACTTTCCAATTCATATTAACAAATTCTCTGCCCTCACAGCACTTAGTTGTGTTGGGAGAAAAGGACCCATACAAAGATATTAAAAAGACAGGAGAAGGTAATATGAACGAGGAGGGTGGTTGTCTCTAGGAGGGGAGATCTCAAGGTTGGGGACGTCTTGGGGAATTCTGTAGAAGGAATGTGGGTTTGGCATTTAGCTGTAAAATAGAGCATGCACACCCCCAAAATTCATTTCAATACAAAAAAGAAATATTAAAACTTACATTATGCTCATGTATCTTATCCTTTTAAGATATTCTTAAATATACACTTTACATAATATGTCTGTGTCCCTTGGGAATACTGATTTTTATTTTTTTGCATTTTGGCAAACTTGGCTTTGAGGCTCTTCATATTTTGCAGGTCTCACTACTTTGTTTCTACCTCTCCAAATGATGACCAACTTTCAGAGACCAATTCAAAGATCCCCTCATCCATACTGCATTCCCTGGACACTCTAACGCAAACTGTTTGCCCTGTCCTGGGCACTTACCCAAGAATTTGTAGTCACCCATTCAACATCATGTTTGTTGATCTCTTTGTGCTGAGGTGGTGTGCTCTGCACGAATCTTTGACTGTCACCCCAACTTGATTCCAAGCTCCTGGAGGCAAGGTCTGTATCTTTCATTTTCCTAGAGTCTTTTTCTATGATGGTTGCAGAGCTGTGCCCTGATGGGACCTGGGATGACAGCAATGTCTGGTTCCCTGAGCTTTTGTGAACTTCAGTAAGTTAGCTGTTGGCAAGTGTTCGGCAAACCATTGAACAACGTGTTCTTGTGAGAGCAGGAATTCAACACGGATGCAGACAGAAAGGATGGACCCTTGGGTAGGGTTACAGCAACATGGCATAGTAGAAAGCATAGATTTCAATATTTAAAAATAGTTCAAATTCCCATGACACTGTTCATAAATTTTGAATAAGTCTTTTCAATCCTCTCAGTCTGCTTCCTCATTTGTAAACAAAAGGAGATCCAGGCATGCAATAAAGATTCAATATCAAATAAGTAAATCCTATAGTAGGCACTGTATATATGGTAGGCGTGGTAATGACCTCCTGGGTACACACTAGTCGCTCAGTAAGTTCTGTCTGTTCCTAAACCAGAGAGAAGCTCCACACACTGTCGCTTGTCACCCTCAGGACCTCACACAGCCTCTCTGGTTGGCACTATCTGACTTAGTTTTTAAAGGATTTATGGGCCTGCCACTTACAGACTGAGATCTGGTTCTTAGTTCTTTTCCCACAGAAGCCCCCCAGGGGGCCCTGATCCATCCACCTCAGCTTAGCCACCTCCTCACCTTATAACGCAGGGGACTCTCTTTTGTTCCCTGACTTTGCTCACTGGAACAGCTAATGAAGAGCACGCCTCAGATCCTTGTGTCGCTGTTCTTTGCTTTTGTGTTTTCTTCTGTTTCGCTTCATTTTTGCACCTGAAAACAAGCGGAGTGCCCAGGCATCTCTCCAGGCATCAAGGAATGAGCAGGATTTAATTGCTGCTGAAGGGCTGGTACAAAAGGTTATCCAACAACGTGAGATCTTATTTGGCACTGAACTTTGAAGCTGAGAATTATGGATTGTGGAACAAGATACAGCCGTCTGCTATCCCAGAGCTGGGAATATAGAATTTAGAGGAAACTGGGTTAGAGCTGATGGGACCTCTCAGGGAGGTCAGGAAGAAACTAACTAGCCATCCATAAAGCTGTCGGAACAGTTATTTGAAGGAAAGGCTGAGGCTTCTCTTCTGTGTTTCTGAAAACTTCAAATAAAAATAGACAATTCTGCATTGACATAGATATGAATTGGGCAGCAATTGAGGGCATCAGACTCAGAAATAAAACAGAGGTAACCTGTCATTGCTTTGAGGAAAAACTGTGAAATTGGTAGCCACAGCCCAGGCTGTGAGATGGTGAACGAGGAGAGAATTTTCTTTCAGTCTTATCTAAGCCACAAGAGAAATTGGAAGACCAGGGAGTCGAGGAGGGGGAGGGACCTTGACACCACTGATACAATTGCAGGGCAAAGCTGGGAGCCGTGTCCATCATTCCTTCAGGTTTACCTTGCAGAGGCAGAGCTGGGATGTCTGTTTACACTGGGGAATTATACCTCCTGTGTTCCCTTGCTAACTGTCAGGCTGTTTGGCATTTTGTGATATGGTGCCTTGAAGTCTAGGCTGGGCCTTGATAAAACCGGGAAACATGCATATGGGGCCTCCTCTCCGCCATCCCCTGAGTGGGTATCATTTTTCAATCTTCTGTTCTCCCCAGGCGTTTAATCTATTTAATATTCCTGCAAGTCTGTACTGGATCTGAGGCAAGCCGTTCATTATCTACCCTAACTCAGTGAGCCAAGGTTAGTATCTCTAGGGGCCTTTGCCCTGCATGGAATAGTGACAGAGCAAGGTAGTTAAAATAGACCCTTTGACCCCGACTTGAGTCTTGCTATTTGCTGGCCAATTGAACTTGGGAAAGTTCCTCAAAGACAGGAACTTATTCTTCCTCTTCCACCTGGCAGCCATATCTACTATAATGTTCCAACTGGGATCATCAGGCTTGTCCCAGCTCCTTAGTCTACTTTACAAGTATGCTCCATGGCAGGAATCTCACTCCCCCTAACTTAGCTCACAACATTTTTGAACGGGTCTGATTATTACAGAGGTTTCCCTGCTGGTAGAGTGAAAAGTTTGCAGATCTGCTGATTCATCAAGCCCTTACAAAGGGTTGCTGTTAGTATCCATCAAATCATAACATTTTCTTGGATGCTCATTTTGAACAAAAACATATCCATTTGGCTACAAGGATGACCTTTTCTGCCTCCTTACCACCCCATGCTGGAAGTCTTCATTTCCTGATGCCTGCTGCTAATATAGGACACATGTTGAAATGTTTATGCTAATTAGGCTTTGATTGGAATCTCAGAAACAAGTTAAAATGACAAGTTTTATTGCATTGATGAATTAATTAATGAAATGAAATCATTATTATGCTGTTTGAAACCAGCCCTCTGATTTTTGCAGGAGGCAGGCAGATTTTCTACTCTAAAAAATCCAGTAATTTTTATCAGAAAGGAGTGGAGGATTTACATGTTGTCCTCAGGTAGAAGTGCCGAGGGAATAAAGAGGGATCATTCTTTTGATGAACAAGTGAGTAGTACCGGTAATTAAGAGAACAGGCTTTCACTCATGTGAATGCGTGGAAGATGGGAAGGAGGTATTAAAAGAACAGGTGATAGAGGAATCCGTGGTCTGTGTCTGTGATACTAATAAACTGCAATTTATCCAAGTGAACTGTCTTTAGAAATTCAGCTCTTCTGTGGTGTCTCGGTGTGTTCTGGATAACATGCTGATAAGGTCAGTGGTTGTTCACAGTGGGTCAAGCCCTGAAGGAAGCATGCTTTTTAAAAACTTAGCAATTGTTTTTTGTCTGAGGAGGAACATGTATTTTCTCAAGAAAGCAAACATGAAATAGCCCTAGCTGTCCAGGAAATTAGTCCTTTTATTTGAATTGTTTGACCACCAGAAACTACATCAGGAGAAGCTCATCCGGTGATGAACATGGGTATGTCAATATAAAGAATAACCTGGTTAGTTCAACAGTCTCAGATAGCAGAGCCTCCCAAAGAGGGCAGGGGGCTTGCCCCATCTCACAATCTGTTCATAGCGAAATGAGACAAAGCACGTATTTTCTCATCTAGTGTAGGCCCTTTCTATTGTTTTGCTCAAGTGAAACAATGCATTGTAATAATATTAGGAAAAAAATAATAATTCAGAGAAATTAGAGCCCGAAGAGAATAAATGACTTCCTTGAGGCCACCCAGTAGATTGTGAGACAGAAGAGAAGCCAAGACACCCACCAAAGCCATCGATACACAAACTCAGATTTTGTTGCTCTTAAACTTTCTGCTCTCCGAGTTAATGTTTAAAACAGGGTGCTATGATTTGAGTGTCCCCTCCAAAACTCATGTTGAAATTTCATTGTTATTGTGATGGTAATGAGAGGCGGGACCTTTAAGGAATTATTAAGTCGTGAGGACAGAGCCCTCCTGAATGGGCAAGAATCTTGAGAAGATTTATTAATTATTTTTTATTCCCAGGGAAAATAACCAGAGTTTAATACAGTTTAATTCTAATAAGCATATAATTTCTGTTTAGGTTATATAAGTCATTATGCTTAGTGCTGGTGACAATACAAAGATGAGTAAGTTTTGGACCTCGTCTTCTACGGATTGACTCGGTATTTATGGGAATGGATGTATAATAAAGTAACCTTAACACAAAGCAGAATGAAATCTGCTCTGCAGGAGAGGAGCATACAACATAAATTGTGGGAGTTTCAAATTAGGAGAGATTTGATGGGTCTAGAGTGTCTGAAAAGTTTCATGAAGCAACTCGTATCTATGCAGAGCTTAAAAGAATTAGTAAGATTTTCGACTGGAGAAAGGGAAAAGGCAGCCATTCTAAGGCACAGGAACAGCACAGGAAAAGACCTATGTGCAAGCAAAGGAACAGCATGCGTGGGTGAAATACAAAGCACTAGGCAGGACTATGATAATGTTTGCAAGATACACATCCACTCATGTACATGCATGCACACATATACACCATATACACATGCATGTTTTCTGCATGTAAGCTTATAATCTTGTTAAATTGCCAAGATATACATATGGGAATCAGGTAAGGAAAGATTCCTTGTGTAATGAGCAATTATTATCTAGAATTAAGTGTGAGCTCATCTTGCTTTTTTTAGTGGGTTAGCTGCTGCTTTGTCCCAAGATGACACAGTCATAGCCTGTGGCTGCAACACACCAGTGATGAATGTAAGAAAAGGCTCACTTTGCTTCTGTGATGCGTCCTCAGGTAGCCATGCTATCTTCAATATATTAAAGGAATGGATAAATTTAGCATGGACTTATAATTTAAATAACTGGCAATTTGCTAACTATTTAAGTGCATTTGGCAGAAAACATATTTGTTTTCTGGCTTCAAACTGCAATAGAGTCTTTGTAATTCACACCAGATTTGGAGCCTGTTCAAAAATACTTATTGAAATTAATGTGATATTACCTATGTCTGTTTTCTAATAGCTTCAGTCATGCCGCCAGTGGAAATCATTTTCTGTAGACCCTGTTAGATCAAAATCCAGCTCAGGGACACACTTGTCTAACCAGTAAGATTGGCACAAGATTCCTTCAAGTAATTCCTTTTGCAAACTCTGCATAATACATACTTGTTATATTTAGTTTAAGTTGGGATTATACACTTAGCTGATAGGTGCCAGGATTTTTATGCTTATTGGCATTTTCTCATACTCATCCCCTTCATAGTTGGTTTACTTTGCACTCTTTTCTTTATACATAAACTACGAATGGAAGCTCAGCAGACAGTGGCTAAATATGGTATTATGCTAATGAAAACTGACATGATTAGTGTCCAACAGAACTGATTCTTCACTGTTGTTACAGTGTAAATGTTTTATGTGCCTTGTCCGCAACATTGCCGAATACTTTCTGCTAAGCAGGTTAGTAATTATATCACATTCAACTACATTTTTAGACTTCACGTAATGAAAGGTTTGCCCAAGTCAGCCTTTAGTGTGAAGCACTTAACAGCTGTAACAATATTTTATTCAATATTTTTATATATAAGTATTCTTCTCATACAATTCAGAAAAAATGAATAAAATATAATATGGAAACATAATATCAATTTTGTGATAGTCATCATTCACCATAGAACATTCTCTTGTATTAGAAAGAAATAAATGTTGACACTAAAGAGGACATTTTAGATTAGGTTTCACTATTCCAATATAGCATATATACCAGAAAATATCTATATAAAAATTTGTCAAATTAAATGATACATTTTTCACTTATAATTAAAGCACAGTGATAAGTTTGAAGTATTATTATTGGGTATAAAAGCAAGTATCATTTTGTTTTCATCGATATCTATAATATTAGAAAAGGATGTTCTTCCTGGAAAGCCCTTTGATGACAACAACATGCTATTATGTTGTATATCCAGGAAGAGAATATTTTGCTTGATTAAGATGGAAAGGAAAATGGTAGGGAGGGGGTTTGGGTGTAATTTTTTAAGGGGCAAACTAAAAAGTTCATGTAGGAAAAGTGAAATCCTGAATCTTCCATATTTCACTCCTCAAACCCTGTCAAAGGTTTTGGCTATTTCAGGTACTCATGGAGACATCATGGGGTTCATTTAGAGTCCAAGGCCTACACCCCTTTAGCTGTGTTTCCAGCCTTGAGCCCGCTGGCTGCTGGAAGAGAGGAGTGGCAGATGGAAACACATCCTATTCAGCACTGGTTCTTCTGGGTAGACCAGGAGGTAGAAGCACAGCATTCTGATTCCATTTATGTAGAGAAGAGTTTCTGCTAAGTCCTGAAGGAAGAGCAAGGAGCAGGCAGGACTTGCACTGGGGATGGAGATCTTTGATTCAAGATTGGGTAGTGAGAGTGTCATTTTCCACTTAAGTCCCTCCCCCTCCACCCAGTTCCACAGAATGCATTTTCACTTTAAATCTAGCGCCATAAAGCAGGCAGAATTTTGTAATCATTAGGAAGAAATTTTGAATTGAGCTTTTATTCTATTTTCTTTTGCTCTTAAAACCAAAATTCTACCCAGCTTGTCAATCCCAAAGAAAAAGACAACTAATCCTTCTAACAGAAATTATCAGGATTTCTTAAGCATAAAAATGAATAAAAGAGGAGGGGGAAGGATTTCTGCATGAAAGTTAATTTTATGATATTGCAGCATAAATTGTGACCTGGCAGTTCCCTCTGCAGTTTAATAGAACTGGCAGCAGGCACCACGACTTAAGCAGACTCTGTATAATGAGAAGCAAAGACAAATCGGTGTGAAGGACAGGGAGAAGGACGTTATTGCTTCCTCCTGGAAGATTAAAAATAGTAAAATATTGCAACCAGAATTTATCTAAAGAGAGATACTATCTGAGAAAGAAAAAAAAAATGATTTTAAGAGATGGCCGTAGCCCCGTGTATGATGAGAACAACCAGAGAGCCTGGCACTGGCATTTGCAAGAAACCACGTGGCCTATGAGGGCCACCAGTTCACCTTCTAAAGACCTGGTGGCAGGTAATTTCTGACATTATAATTTTTGAAGTGGGACAATTTTCTAAAGCATAATTAGAGTGAAATGAACATGTTAGTCCTTTTGCACTGTTAAAGGCAGGAAAGAGACTTGGATGTACTAAATAAATGAAAGAATTTATCGTTAGAGGACAGAGCCAGCCTGTGCTGACAATTGAACAGCTGACTCTCTGAAAGAGTGCCGTCCAGAGGAGCACCAGCTTTGCGTGGCTGCTCGTGTGACGGGCCTGCTCTGAGCTCTGTATCCACAGGAGCAATATCAGAGCAATTTCCAAAATTACACAGGGCACACAGCTTCTAAGTCTCCTAGCAGAACAGCCATATTATCCCGAGGACTTGCAATAACAGGAATTATATGCAATTTTCTGATAATGACTCCATTAATGTGAGTCACTGCTGACAATACAATTTGTTAAACATTGCTGGATTCCTAAATCTTACAGTCTGTCGCTCTGAAATCCATCATCACCACCACCGCCATCATCACAGTGGTCATCATTGGCACTGTCGTTGTTGTCGCATTCATTGCCTTCATCATCATCATCAGAATAGCTACAGACATATTTGACTTCACCAACATTACCTTTTCTTGATTTCACTAACATTTCAAAAGGAAGGAAAAAAAGCATGTCTTTATCTGTTCAAGTATCAGTTTTGTAGTCAGTATGTTTGATTCCTGCTTTGGGAAAGTAGGACCTCGAATTAATTAAATTTGGGCCATGTATAGTTTAACCTTAAATTGTCTTTTATATCAGGAGAAACTGCCTTGGCAATTAGGTGCTTCAAATGAGTGCCTGTAAATATCCATTATTGTACATTCTATTATACCTGGACATAGAATAGAACCTACAGCTTATGGTCCATCTGACTTACTAATTGCAAACAGCAACTGCACCCTGTGTTTTGAACCTGAATTAATTAACCAAAACAGATTAAATTGTCTTTGAGCTATTCAAGGGAATGACACCAAAGGCAGAATTGAATGACGAAAGGACTATTTAACTCTTTTTTTTAATCACAAAGGTCAGCTTTTTAAAGTAGCAAGTCATTAGAAAGTTCTTCAAAGGTGGAAAGAAATTAGCAAAGCAGTCTTAGTTTCCCACACGAATAGGTTACCTGCTTTTCCTTAGACCAGCTCTCCTTTCGGTGATAAGGCATTCTCCCAGGACACACACCTTTACCTAAAGAATCCCATTTGCCTACCAGATATGCTCAGTCAGTAGAATTTTTTGTTCTATACATGAAACTACCTCTTGAGCTTTGTTCCTCTCCATACCTCCGAAGCCACCGCCAAGTCCTGTTCCTTGATACATTTCTGGATTACTGTGCTTGCAGCCTAAGAAGCCACACTACTTCACCCTCCTCCTCCTCCCAGCTCGAGGTGAAGAGTACATCAGACTAATACACCTAAAGCATTTTTACCTCATTATCCCCCTGCTCAAGAATATTCCCCAGCTTTCTCATTGCTGAGTGAACACAATTACGACCTTTTCCCCCAGATGCTGGGAGTGGTTGGAAGTTGGCTTCCGAGGTGCACAGTTCCAATAGGTCCCATCCCACGAGGATGTGAACACTCTGGCTGTGCTCAAATGAGACCAGGCCCCACCCGTCCTGCCACTGTTGATCTCTGCCTCTGATCACCCATAGCCACTGACCCTCACAAATAACACACACGCACAGAATGTTCCACTCCCGACTCTGTGTGAAGCAACTGATTCTTTGGAAAGATACAAGAAAGGAACAGGGAAAAGTAGGCAAAGGTATACCATTCCTCAGGAGTTGTTTGTTTCTTTTTGATTTTAAATCACCAGATTGCCTCTCTGATAAGTACCTGAGTAAGAGAGTACTAGCTCCTCACAGAAATGTATTGAGGAACTTGAGTTAAAATGGCGTCTTCAGGATGGACATGGTAGCTCACACCTGTAATCCTAGCACTTGGGAAGGCCAACGTGGGAGGGTCACTTGGGGCCAGGAGTTCAAGACCAGCCTGAGCAACATAGCAAGACCCCGTCTCTAATAGAAAAATTAGCCAGACATGATGGTGCGTACCTGCAGTCTCAGCTACTCAGGAGGCTAAGGCAGGAGGATCTCTTGAGCTTAGGAGTTTGAGATCGCAGTGAGTTCTGATGATGCCATGACATACCAGATCGTACATGACAGAGCAAGACCCTGTCTCAAAAAAAAAAAAAAAAAAGAAAATGATGATGTCTCCAAAAATATTTTTTTTCTGAGAATCAGTTTGAGAAATGTCCCTTTAAAGAATATCACTGGGTATTTTGTAAAACTTCTATAGAAGATACTATCCGTTATCTTCTTCAACATCATTCATCTTTTAAAAACAATCTGTCAGAATAAATGTATCCCTTAATTAAAAAAAAGTCTCTTTTAATGACACTTTATTTTATTATTTAATACATTCAATTTGCCTTTTGCTTCAATGGCCAGAATGTTTGGCCTAAATTTTAGTCTCATTTCTAGTAGCGTCTGTTAACCCACATTTTTTGAAGGAATTATCTCCAAAACCCAAACCTCTTCTTTCATTACTAGCTCTTCCTGTTGTGCCGTTGTTTAAACATCGCGTATTATGTCTGCAACCCTGTAAGCCTTCGACTCCAACTTCAGTCCTGCCAATCCTCACTTCTCTCTTTCTTCTAACTGCCAAGAAATCATTCTTTCAGTATCTAAAATGTATCTCACTTTTTCTCATTCAAAGTTTTTTTTTTTTATTTCAGCAAATTATGGGTGTACAAAATTATTTTCAAATATTATTTTATCTGCTTCCAGCCTCTTTCTCTGTCGTGTCCACATGGTGAATCTTTCTTGCCCTTTAGAATTCACCTTAAATGTCACTTCAGCCAAGAGGCCTTCCATGACTACCTTATGTAAAATGAATTCCACTCTTCATTTCTAGCCACAGCCTCTTTTTATTTTCTTCACTACCGCCTTTTACAATGTTTCTGATTTTTGTTTTTCTGTTTATCTGTATTTTATCTGTGCCCCTAAATTTAATGTGCTCTCTAAGAAGGCAGAGACAGTGCCTAGATTTGCTTTGATTGCAAAACAAATTCCCCATTAATATCATTAAATGGAAGACGAATGAAATGCAGAAATAAATTAAAAGAATTTATTCCTCCTCATTGTACTACCCCCACTTCAACATCCCACTTTTCTAAGGGAAACTGGTTAAGCCTTTGCTATGTATCTTTTCCTATATTTTCATTGAGTCATTAGTTTAATAGTAATGCTTTTATGTTGTGCTTGATTCCTCCTCTCTCCTAATCTGTATCTTATTCATTATTCAATAATTGCTTTAATTTCCAACTCCCCCTGGAGACACCCTTGTTTGCCCCAGCCCATTTGCATCTTTCTTGTCTTTGGTTTTTATCCCCTGATTGATGTATCACCTACTGTCTCACTGAACAAATGACAGCCAGCTACTGGCACCTATATACACATAGCCCTGTGCTGATGATTTGATTACATTATTTATGTAATTTTCTCAAAAATACTGAGATATTTCCCATGTTACAGGTGCAAAAATTGATGCTTTGATCAACTGGAACACTCATACACAGCTGGTAGGAATATAAAAACAATACAAGCACTTCGGAAAACAGTTTGGCAGTTTTCTTAAAAAGTTAAGCATATGCCTATCATATATGATCCAACCATTCCACTCCTAGAAACTTCCCCCCAAAATGTGAAAATACATGTCTATGCAAAGATTTGATATAAATGTTCATAACATTTTTATTCATAATAACCCCAAACTGGAGATAATCTAAATGTCCGTCAGTAGGTATATTTTCTTAGTCCATTTGGCCTGCTTTAACAAAATAATCTTAGACTGGGTAATTTACAAATAATAGAAATCCATCGTGCATGGTTCTGGAGTTTGGGAAGTCCAAGATCAAGGGACTGGTAGATTCAATGTCTGGTGAGAGGTTGTTCCTAATAGATGGCACCTTCTCATGTGTCTCACATGGTGGAAGGGACAAACAAGCTCTCTTAGGCCTCTATGCTAAGGGCACTAATCCCACTGATGAAGGCTTTACCTTCATGGCCTAATCACCTCCCAGATACTCCACTTCCTAACAGCACTGCACTGAAGATTAAATTTCAACATATGGACTGGGGGGATATAAATATCCAGACCACACCATTCCAACCCCGACCACCCCAAAATTCTGTCCTTCTCACATGTGAAATACATTAATTTCATCCCAGTAGCCCCAAAAGTCTTACTCCAGCATCAACTCAATAGCCTAAAGTCCACAGTTTCATCTAAATATCACCTAAATTAAATATAGGTGACACTTGAGCTGGGACCCATCCTGATGCAAATTCCCTTCTAGCTGTGAGTCTGTAAAATTATACAAGTTATGTGCTTTCAAAATGCAATGGAGGGACAGGCATAGGATAGACATTCCCCTTCCAAAAGGGAGAAATAGGAAAGAAGAAAGGGGTAATAGGCTGTAAGTACGCCCAACACCCAACAGGGCAAACAACATTAAATCATACGGCTTGAGAATAATCTTGTTTGAGTCCATGTCCTTCCTGGGGTGGAATTTGGGCTTCCAAACTTTCAGGTGACTTCACACCCACCACTCTGATGGGCTCAGCCGACACTGCTGTTCTCATTAGTTGGAGTCCAGTGCCTGTGGCTCCCGGGGACTGGAACTGCATGCCATTGGCTCTACCAGTCTGAGGTCTTGGTGGTGGCCCTGCCCCAGTGGCTCCATTTATGGACAAACACAATGTGTTATACCCCTGAGATGGAATGCTACTCGACAATAAAAAGGAATGAAATACTAATACACAGAGTAACATTAATGATACTTAAAAATTATGCTAATTAAAAAAGTCTGATGCAAAAAGTGTAATAAATACTATAAGAATCTATTAAAAATCTATTATAAAAAGTAGAAATCTATAGTTATTAAAAGTAGATCAATGGTTATATGGAGGCAACCTACATCATGTCAAATGCATAGTGGATATATGCATATGTGTGTGTTACGTAAGTTACTTAACCACATATGTGATTAATTTATTGGTAAGTGTGACTAATTATGTTTGCCAAATATTGTCACAATAATATCTTCCATTCCACCTGTGATCTCTATTAAGAATTGATCTAATTTCCCACCTCTTGAATCTGAGTGAATTTGTGACAGTTTCAACCAAGAGTCTCAAGTGATGCGATGGAACTTCAAGGCTTCACCATGAGACAGTGCAGCTTCTTCCTCGTCTCCTAGAATGTTTACACTTGGAGTTTCAAGCTTCCCTGTAGAAATTTCATCGGCACTGAGGCTGCTATGCTATGAAAAGCAAAGGCTGTGTGTAGGGACACTGGTTGGGAGTCCCATTATTCAACTCATCCCAGCCAAGGCGCCAACTGTGGGAGTAAACAAGCCTGTAGATGATTTTAATCACCAGTGTAAGTCACCCCCACCACTGTGTCTTTCCATCTAAGACCCCAGCCATGTTGGAGCAGAGATGAATCATTCTCTGTGAGCCCCATATTACTTTCTGTCTGTTATGGACTGAATGTTGTCACCTCTCCAGATTCATATGTTGAAATCCTAATATTCAATATGATAGTATTAGAAAGTGGGGCATTTGGTAAGTAATTAGGTCATGAGGGTCAAGCCTTCATGTGTGGTTAGTGCCCCTATAAGAAGAGACATAAGAGCTTGCCCCCTCTCTCTGCTCTCTGCCATGTGGCAATGCAATGAGAAGACAGCCATCTGCAAACTGGGAAGCAGGCCCTCACCAGACACTGGACCTACTAGCGCCTTGATCTGGGACTGCCCAGCTTCCATAGCTATAGGAAATAAATTTGTGTTGTTTAAGCTACTCAGTCTATGGCATTCTCTTATAGCAGCCTAAATTTACTAAGATGCTATCCTAAAAATCTGGGATTACGATAAAATAATTATTTTAAGCTACCAAGTTTATTATTATAGAGTAACAATAACTGTAACATAAATCTAGTACCACAGTGGGGATCTGCTGTCTTAAAATATATATATATATATATATATATATATACGGTATTGGCTTTGGAACTGGACACCTGTATAGGCTAGATGTCCCTTGAATGTTAGTTATGCAAGTTATTAATGTATGTTAAAACATAAAGAGATTTGATTAGATTATTCATAAAGTCTAGAAGGGCCCCAGAAAAGCTTTAGATCAAAGCTGTCAGGACAGAGAAGAAATTGTTACCAGAGAGTAGAAAATGAAATGACCCTTGTTCTGTAGTGGCAGAAATTTTAGCAACACTATCATCTGTGCTGATGTGAAAAATATAATATTTACCTAATTAACTGATGAATTTCACTAGAAATTTTCATGCAGATTTTGAAAGTACCCTCTGGTTTCTTTTATCTGTGTATAAGAAGATATAGAAAGAGAGAGATGAGGAAAAAAATTGTATATATTTTCAAGAAGAGTTTCAAGAAAATATAAAAGAGACAGGACTTGCTGGGTTCAAAAATAAAACTATTTCTCACCCCCTGTCTCTTTTAGCAAAAGCCTTTTCAAAGTAAGAAAGAACCTCAGGGAAAAATAACATCCAGCACACTATCAGAAATGCTTCTTAGGATAAAGATGAAGCTACAGGTGTAATTTTAAAACCCTTTGTTAAAACCTCAGAAAGATTTAAGGAGATGCTTCATAACCCTTTTAAATAAACAAATTGCTTTCTCAGGCTGTTAAGGACATCTCTTAACCTCTCTGTTAAAGACAGGCTTTCAAAGGACCTTAAAGGTGTTTTGTCACAGCAACCTGATGGGCAGCTGAAGGTAAGAGAAGGACTTATCTTCACGAGAGTTGTGGACATGACTTTTGTTTGATGGAATGGCTTCACAAATGGATACACAGAAAATCCAAAACATTTTTAAGGGCATTTTTTGTCAGTTGGGAGCAAATGAGAGCACAAAATGGAAAGAGGACTTTGGAAACATAACTCCCTCCTTCTCCCCCAACCACCAACATTTTGTAGGCAGGAGGTAACCAGGGAAGTCTACATAGTTTCATTTATCTTGAAAAAAGAAAGGTTGACCCAGATGATAAAACTAAGAATCCTTAGATGATGAAACCAAGAAACCAAGATGCAGAGCCAACAGCCAGAGCTAATAACTTCCGGGTAGGAAGACTGTACCTTAATTAAGGAACTGGCAACATGTGCCCAGCTAAATTTAAAAATTGCTATGAACAGGTGACTGCTGTGTGCTGCTCACTGAGCATCTGTAGCCATTATCTAGGCCTGCCCCACTACTGTACTCTGGACGTGAAAACAGACATTCTTCCTTTAGTTCACCGTTCTCCAAATTGAGAGAGACAATACCAAAGGGTAACGCACCTCCAAAGCCTCCTGATATCTAGACCTGATTTAAATGTTAAGATCCCGGAGTTAGAGTCTGTAGCGTAATAGGATGAGACTTCGGGGGTTTGGGAGAAAGGATGTCAAAGGTAAAGCCAGACATTTGTTAAAGCATTGCAAACAGGTTTTACTTAGTAACTACGTACAGTAGGGGAAGAGCTGTGCTCCACTTGACCTGTGCAGAGGTGCTTGAGTGTCTTAAAGGGGTAGTGAGGGAACAGGGAAGCAAGCAGAGCTCAAGTGAAAAATCACAAAGGTTTGGTCAGTGCAAATGGGATCAGCCTGGCTGTGTCTGCAGCAAGGATCCAACGAGGATTCTGTGCTCCTGCGGAGACTGGGAGACGGAGGCCCCCCGTCTTTCCTGATAATTATATTTCAAAGCAATGGCTCTCAGGACCTAGAGAAAGGCACTCCTGGATGGTAGGAGATACACATACATCTCAAAGGGACAGAGGAAGGATCCACATTTGTAAGCCCTTTTTACTAAATGCTCTAAAAAAGGGAGGTCAGGGGACCTATGTCACATACTGGCTTGAGCAAACAGAAAGTCCTCCTGGGTCGAACTTTCTCAAGCAGTCTTTTTAATGATGGTCTGAGGGGTCATCCTATTACGGAAACACAGGAGCTTATGCTGCTAGAACCCATGGTAGAGTTTGGTCATGTCTTAATGCAGAGGTTTGGATGGAGTTGCTATGTGCAGAGAGTATTACAGTTTTCAGAGGGTGAGTCTATTTTGCATGTGAAAGGAATATACATAATTCATGGCCAGAGGTCAGAAAATGGCAATGTTAAAACACAGCCTACAAATTCATTCATACACCTCTATCAAGAGAGAAGTACAATTGCCTTTCTCTTGAATCTAAGTAAACTTATAACTGAGCAATAGAATATGGCAAAAGTGATGCTAAGGACTTCCAAGGCCGGGTCATAAAAGTCTTTGTCCACTGAAGCAACCATACTCCGTTATCTAAGCTTCCATATAGGGAGAATATGGACAATAATTTCCAGGAGAATGCCATATGAAATAGGTTAGAGACTATAGGATGATTGCTAGGTACGCTAAGGGACAACTGGAGGTACAGGTCACTCAACAAATATTGGTAGAATTAATGAAAGCTGATTGAATAAACGAATTAATGAATGGGTCTCTTCATCGTAGATACTACTATATTTGAATTTGGACAGAAGTTCCGTGAGGATGAAAAGAAATTTAAATAATTAATGATAAATTCCTGAAGAGCACATTTAAAACATGACAAGTTAATAGATCTTAAGTTATGTAACGGTCATATTAGGAATCTAGCTAATTCTAAAGCTATTTAAAATTTTCCTACTGAAGAGGAAAAGGGTCAATTTTCTGTGAACAGAAGAGAATGGTTTTCATTCAAGATCGCTATTATCATCCTATAAATATTTGTTGTGTGAATGAATTACTTTAATATGCACTCTGCGATAAGCCTTGTGAGAAGAGGCTTGCATTGTACACCTAAATGATAGATATTATTTAAAACTTCATTTTAAAGCTGAGAAAATGAGGCTAGAAGAAGGGCTTTCATTTGTCCAAGGAAAAGGGATTGGGATTAAGACAGGTTTTAGTAAGACTTTTAGAAAGTGCTTGCTTTCAAAATACTCAGCATTCTGCTTTTAAAGTATAACAGTTATTTTAATAATTGATAAACTTAACTTTGGAAACTTAACAATCCTAATACATGGTAAGTGGTTTAAAATTCACTTTCCCTGGGTAGTTGAACAGCTTACTCCTTCACTCCCAGCAAGTCTTTACTCAGATACCACCTTCCCAAGGGCATCTTCCTGAACAATCCATGTTCATTGTACCTCTCATTCTTGGCATTCTCATTTTCCCTTACCCTGATTTAATTTTTTTCCCACACACGGATCACCTTTGAACACACTATATAATTTACTTACTTGTGATTATTGTTTGTACCCTTGCTCTAGAACATAAAGTTTACGAAGTCAAATGTTTCTATTTCATGCAGTGATGTGAGCGACTAGAACAGTGCCTGAGACATAGCAAGTGTTCAGTACGTGTTAGCTGAACGGTGAATGCACGCGTTACAGACCATTAGGGTGAACAAAAAGACGAAAGCCTTGCCCACAGGGAATTTACCCTGCTAATATTTCTTTCTAATTATTTTAGTTATTATTTGTCTTACATTTTCCAGTTCTGGTTTTAATTTTTCTCACTGTCATACTATTTTTGTATTTATGTTATACACTTTTATTCATTGTTCTTTTGTAATACATTCCAGCATTTACTTATTATACTTTTACAGCATAGGCAGGAAAACAGTGAGTAGAGGAGGTTTTGTTCTGACTTTGGGTAGGTTAATTCAATTCAGCCAGCTGTTTCTTCCTCCTTCGGGGACCAGGTGTTCCTGTTCTTTTCTTTATCCTCCCCTTTGTCTAGTGTTCCTGTTTATGTGGTCCCATTTTTCACTCTTCTATCCTCCATAATATTTTTTAAAAATATTAAGTAATTAAATTTGAAAAGAGGATCTCTCAGTGAAGACAAAATGTACAATAGGAATATATCTTTCAAGATTTTTTTTTTTCCTCTCTGCACTTTTGCCAACACTTCATTTATTTTGTAACATCTAGTGTGGTTGATATCCGCATTCACCAGTGCCATCCTTTTTCCCCTGGGCCCTCACATGCCTTGAAGCATCATCAGACCTTAATGAACTTCACATTTAATCATGGAGCATTTTTCTCTTTCTCCCAAAACCCATCTTCACTATTACAGTAGTCCAGTAATCTCTAGTGAGTCAAGTGTTTCCAACTCTTAGATATCATCTTCAAACAGCAACAAGCAATGCAAATAATCCAGAAAATGAAATGAGTCTGGTTTACTTCAATATATAAAGGCTATTTCCTTTTGTAATAAAGTGCTAATATGAACATTTCAGAGTATGTCAAGTTAGTGCAAGAAAATAGCCACTTGGCAAGATAAAATTGGAGAGGAAGATCAGTTAGACTAAGAAGACATTTAAAGAACAAGTGAAGTTTTCACTATAAATTATGATATCAATTTTGCAAGATCTTCAGAAATATAAGAGCTGATAGGAGTGAGAAGTTTCGTTGGTCATCCAGAATTCCATATGCCTTTGACTCTCTGTCTCTCACACACACACTCACATGTGCATACACACGACCGCAAAGGCAAACACAGGACTCATACACACACAATTAACAAGGTTGCAGAAGACATTTTCTCTTTATTCTGTAGAATTAAAAAATACTAATCTCTTTAGTAAGGAGAGTACAGATTGTCAGAGAAAGAAATAGTTGACTCAGACCCTGGAGACTTCTTTTGGTTGATGATACAGTTTAACAATATGATATTTTACTCTAGTTGTATCAGATTTTATTAAAATATTTTTCACTAATGATTTTAGTTATTTATCTTATATTTTCCAGTTTTGGTTTTAATTTTTCTGTCATACTAATTTTTTCTTGTTATACACTTTATTGTTCTTTTAGAATACATTCTAGCATTTCTTTGCTATACTTTCACAATATGCGCTTAAAGGTGACATTACTCATCTTCATTTTCAGATTCTCTTTAGCTTATCTCTTCCAAATACAAATAAAGTTTGCTTTATCTACTTATGAAAAACAATATAACAGACAAGCAAATAAAAATATCTATAGGGATTTATATGGGACTGTGCTCAATTTCTAAAATACTTCAAATCCAAGATAGTAAATTGAGAGAAATCACTAATATACCAATAATTAATAAGCTTAAAAAAGAAAAATGGCAATGCAAAAACATTTGGTAAAATTTAACCAGTAACGAGAACAAAAATTCATTTAAAAAAATATAATTACTTACATAAAGTGACAAAGTTGATCTATGTTAAATTAGGAATCCATTTTTTTACTTGCAGGAGAAAATCTTAGGCGCTCCTTTTGAAAATAGATTCATAAAAATCATTTCCAGTATTACCATTTCTATTCCATTATTTTTAAAATTTTAGACTAAGACATGGAAAAATGAAAGAGGTTACTAGTCCAAGGAAGATTTGAATAAGACAATATATCAAATTAATCTAGAAGAATCAGCTAAAATGTATTCAATGTAGCAAGGGCAGGGCTTAGTATATTAGGAGGTTTATAAGATGCATATTCTAAAGCGATAATCTGTTAGGAAAATAAATAGGCAAACTGGTGTTTTATTCACATTGGTAACGAAAATGTAAAATACATAAAAGTAGCCTTGGTAAGAGATATATTAGAACTATCTACATGTAACTGTAAAATGGAATTGTGAGTTACCAAAGACCTAAATAACTGGAGCAGTCATACTATTTAATGTAAAAACAGAGCATAGAATACCTTTGTATTTTGCCTGAAATCCTTTATGAATTTATGAGGCAGAGAGCACTTAAGAAATGCATGTAATTATGATTATCACTTTCATAGTTTTTGTTCTCTTTCAGAATTTGTCTTATTCACAAGCGAGGCACCCACAGTCTTTTCTCCATGACCTGTTTGGCATTTTCCTTTCTTTATTCTTTTCTATTGTTTTTCTGCATTTCGTATTGTACTTTTTAGTACTTCCAATGATTATCCTAATTGTTCTATTGCATATTTTTCATTTGTAAAGATGCATTGCCTTCTCTTGTTTAATAGTGCCAAAGCCCTCTTTTGTTTCTCTAAAATAGATTTTAGAGAGTCTCTAAAGTCTTTTTGTATATAGTGTGGAAAATCTTTTCAAGTCAAGTTTAGCTCTGATTGTTCCCAAATTGTTATTCTTTTGCACTACACAATGTTTTCTTGTTTCTAAATTGATATTTGCTTTACGTTTGAATTTGCACAGATATCCTTGATTATACTTGTTTGTTTTTTAACATTTTCATTTGTTTGTATCAGGTGATTTTGACACTAATACGGTGTTGAGTGATAATAGACTGCTGATATTTTGGAAATCCTTTATAATCTTTGCCACATTTTCTTAAACCTTCTTCTAACCCAGGTAACAGCTCAGTTGGCAGGTAGCTCAAGCCCACTGCTGAGAATATCACTCAGGCTTGAGCTGTAGTACCTACAAGTGACAAATTCACCATCAGGTTTATCAAGGGATAGTTGGACAATCTGGTGCAAAATGAAGCTCCCAGCTAAGAAGAATGCCATAAATAATTCATTAACTAGATATATTTTAAAAATTTATGGAATTTAAAATTCAGGAATATTTGAATGATAGTACTAGCAGAGAAAATTCAGTGACAATTGTTTTGTTTAAAAATGAAGTCACATAAAGAGGAAAAATAAGAGAGAAAGAATAAGATTAAAACATAAGGTTTAGAGGAGCCTAACAAACTGAACAGAATGTACAAATAATAGCAAAACACAAAATCAGTCACCAAATCCGATGAATATAAAAACAGAAATCTCAGATATGAAAAACAAATATGGCTTTGAATGCAGGAATGGGGCCAGGAGAGTACTAGCATACCAATTAAGAAAACAATGTCTTTCTGGAACGTGACCAAAATAAGATGCCTAAACCCAAATCATTTTAAAGAAGAGATAAGAGATTGTGATGCTGCCTCATTCATCATCATAGCATTCTCACAATATAAAATCTAGATAATATTTTAAAAGAAAATAACCAATAATTAGTGGGTAGTATTCAAAAGTCTACTAACAAGGAATCCTAATGAGGACATGACTGTTTAATTTCATCAAAACCATTATCATTTTTGCCCTAATGAATTACTGTACTCAGCCCAGATGGTGCTCTCAGAAATAGAAGGAAACAAATAAAAAGGAATAAAATAAACCCAGTTTTATAGAAGTCAATTCACTATACAGATAAGGATGGTGAATGCATACATAAATTAATAAATATCAAAGAGCTCTAAACTGCCTATCTTTTAGGCACAATTGTAGGCTATATCATAGTTAGATTATGTTGCCTTCAATTGTTTTAGTAAACCTTTTTAATGTATTTCTTCTTATACCATTATTACCCAAGCATTCATAGAACCATTGCTACTACTTTTTTGTTCTCTTTAAGATTTTTAATTTTTTAAAAATAACCACTTATTCTGATCTCTACAAGGACCTCCAAGGAGTGGCTAAGATAAGACAGTGTCCCTAGAAATGGTGATTACACCCATCTGCCCTTGGCCTGTGGAAGTATTTTGTCATAATATGTTTTACTCACTAATAAACTCAATCACAAAATCCATGAGAAGCCAACAGTATAGAATAAAAATACCCTTTGGCTGAGTGGCCATGTGTCATTTGGAGATGTATAGAATTAAAGTTATTGTGGAATTTGTAGAACATGGTTATAATGCCATCTATTTTTCTCTATATCTGGTGTATACTCGGTGATTGAAATCTTACTCAAATCGTTTACTAAGTTGCTTGCTACAAGTAGCACCAATTCACTTGAAATAGAACCAAACAAGTCCTAGCAATGATACAGAGGGCTATAAATAAATGGACTTTAGGTATAATAGATACAAGCCCTCGATTCCCTAGTGTCTGATATATTCTTTATCATGCACACATTCAAGTGGTGTTTGGAGACACCTTCTTAAAATCTAATGGAGAATATAAGCAAGGATTCAGGCAAGGATTATAAGGTGGTACTGCTCAAAGTCTCATGGGGGAAGAACGTTTTTGCGGACGTTAACATATTTTCTGGGCACAAAGCCGCATTACTTTCCCAATATCTCTTCCACTTTCCTACTGATGCCTTAAATTCCGTCATTAAGAGCTTTACCTAGTCTTTCACTAATCTTGAGTAAACATGACCTGGAATTTTAATTTTGCTTTACATACTAGGCTTTGGCTTCCTATGCAATTCCCTTGGCATCTACCTCAGAATCCACTCCTGATTTTGACTTGATTTCTTTGATTTGGGTACCGTCAGCTAATGTTGTTATTTTCCGACCTATCTGTTTAGGCTACTCTGTCATACTTGAGTGGATGATATTCTTATTTTTATGTTTGCTTTTGCTCCTTCTTTTTCCTCACAAAATTGGCCTGCTAGATTCAAACTTTGATTTTAGCAAATTATTTTCGAAAAATAATACACAGTCACATACTCATTCCCTAAAACTACTTAATTTAGTGGTAAGAGATTAGGTTTGATCATTTTTGGCAATAATTTCAACATTTTATTGGGTTCTGGAACGGTAATTGAACTGTCTGATTTGTATTGAGTTGATGTGTGTTGCTTATATCCTGCTTTAAATAAGATGTAAGATTTGCAGTGCTTTTAAAGAGAATAAATAAACACTGATTTTTAGCTTATAACTAATTTGAACTTTTCAGTACTTAGTTTCAAACTAACATCGGCTTTGGTTGGCCCTTTGTTTATATTTTATAATTCTAATTTTATTAGACTTCTCCATTAAATAGTTTCAAGTTGGCATATTATGTAATTTTTTGTATGAATAAATTTAATAAGATTTTTTTTTTCCTGAAAAGGGGCAGGAAAGGAGAAATTTGAGGGCATTAAATCCTTATAGGGTGAGAAGGAAGCGTACTAAGGAATGAAGCAGACACAAAGAACTGAGATTCTGGAAACTGGAAGGAGAGTAGATGGAATGGGCCTCCATGTAAATTTGGACCATCACATATCAATTTATCCCTTCTCTTGAAAATTGTTCTCCTTTTCTCCTGCTCTTCTTGTTTTAATCCTATCTCTCTCTCTCTTTTTTTTTTTTTTTTTGAGACAGAATATCTCTCTGTCACCCAGTGGGCTAGAGTGCAGTGGAATCATCATAGCTCACAGCAACCTCAAACTCCTGGGCTCAAGCAATCCTCCTCCTGCCTCAGCCTCCTGAGGAGTAGCTGGCAATACAGGCGTGTGCCACCACACCTGGCTAATTTTTTCTTATTTTTCATAGAGATAGGGTCTTTCTATGTTGTCCAGGCTGATTTCCAACTCCTAGCCTCAGCAATTCTCCTGCCTCAGCCTCCAAAAATGCTAGGATTACAGGCTTGAGCCACCTCTCCCGGCTTAATCCTCTTTATTACATTAACTGCCATGAGAGTTGTATTTAACTTACTCTAGTTTTGACCCCGGGGCCGCATGAAGCATATATAAAATCTCGTGGATGTTCTTATTGTTAAAATTAATATTGACGATTTAATTCTAAAAATGTGAATTAAATGAATAGAAGTCAATACATTTCATTTTTCTATTTATGTTTACCTTTAAATTACACTCAAAGTTTTTATTCTATTTTCATAATAAAACAATGTGGCACCAAAGAAAAGTTTCTGGTTTTTCTGTGTGGCAGTCAATGTGTTAAAGATCTGGTTTAAATGTGATCCTATTTCAAATCTTCCTTGACTCCTCCTTCTCCACAGACTCAATCCTCCAACTGAAGACATGAATACAATTGAACGCAGTACAACACTGTCAGAGCTCACTGTCACAGAGGTGATGTTGTACTGTATTCAGCTGTACATGTTTTTACTTCTGCAACTTAAGAAGGGTAGGGGCAGGGATTAACGTGCACTGAGCTCTCCTTAGTGTCAAGCAAGGCAGTGATCACACCTTGCATAATATTCTCACAAAAGCCTTGTGAATCAAGTTAGGATCTTCCATTACATTTTATACCACCCTGCTTTGCCATTAGAATCATTTGTAAAAATATATTTATTTGGGGATTATTTTGTTTACCTTCCCCGTATCTAGCACAGTGCTAGTACCTAATAACCAATCAATAAATATTTGTTGAATGAATGGAGGGATCAATAAAAAAGTATTTTTGACTAGCTTGTAAGCGAGGAAACCCATTCTCAACAAAAGTAAATAACTCAAGGTCACTTAGTGAGTAGGGACAGATTGTGGCCAGGCTGATACCTATTGACCCTCATTACATTCAAATTTCAACCTGACCTCTGGCAGTTAGCAATCACAGGGTGAGGGACAGTTGAGGAGTTCTTGAAACAGAATGAGGTCAAGTCAAATAAATACTTGTTATCTATTTAAGTCGCATCAGAATTACTTCATCATTCTTTTTTTTGTCATTCAGCAAACCTTTATTTTTCACGTAACTTCTTACTTCCCTAATACTGTCTCTGGTTCCATCTGCTGATATTGGCCTAGGGGTTCAGCATGACCTTGGAATGGCAACAGGTATCTCCTTAAATCCCTTTATCAGAAACTGTTAGTTTCCTCTTGACATTTATTCTCCTGATTTTCCATGAAAGGTAATGTTGATTTTTCCTGGTTGCCTATGTGTTTATTGAAAAGTGGATTTCCAACGTTCCTTGAATGTAGTTGTGGCCCTGAAACCAATTTTGTAAGGTAAAGGTAGAAGTGTGACATGGGACTCCTGTAAGTTCCCCTTAGGGGTAGAGGGAGGTGGTGTGCTTTTCTTTCTCTATGCACCCATCCTGATGTGTGAGTGAGGTCTTGAGCTCTAGCACCCTTCACGCGTCTGAGGTCAAATGCCACAACCTAATGTACCACTGGAGTCAGCCGAAGTCCACATTGGCAACTATGCTGATCCTGGGTTACCTCGTATCTTCTTTTACTTAAAACAAAAATCACTGGTGTCTTACAGGAAGCCATTGTTTCCTGGGCCTGTTTTAACTTGTAGCCAAATGTAACCCTCAGTGATACTCATCCTAAAAGAAATAAAGCTATTTAAACATCAGCAAGTCTTCTGGCTTCATGAGACATCAAAAGAGAAATCACCTATGCCAGTAAAATAAGCCTTTCAATTAGATAAGTGATTTTAAGGCAAGATTAGCTATAAATAAGGTATAGTTCATAAAATGAAGAACTGTTGGTAAAAGTATTAGCCAAAACAAATTTGAAACATGGGACATTTTTCTATTTAAGATCATTTATCCCATCTTTTAGTGTTGCATGAATTATGTATTATGAAAATGATCTCATAAGTAAATATGCAAAGATTAAAGAGAAATCAAATTTTAAAATAAAATCAAATTGAAAGTACAGTATAAGAAATCCTAACAGATGATTCTAAGGCAATGCGGAGTAAAATATTTTTGAAAATGCAAAAGAGAAAGTAACCTTTGATTTTTCAAGAACAATGCCATGTGATTATAAATGTTCTCCTACGTAAAACAAGCATTTTGTCTTGAATAGATAAAGGAGATTAACATTTGGATCATATTTATATTTTCTGTTCTCATTTCTTCCAACTCAAACGACAACGATACACTGAGTCTGCCCCAGAAGAAATGATCACATCACCACCACTATTTACAGAGTAGGCCCCGGATGTTGCATCCTTGGGTCAGGCTGGGGCAATCAGAGATAACTGTACCAGTGCCATCATTTGAGCACAACTTGCACCAAAGCTAAGCTATAAATAGTGATATCAAAAAGAAACTGGCTCTCTTGAATTTGGTCATCCTCATTGTCAAGATTTCAGATACTATGAGCCTCTTTACTTTTAGCTGCCTGCAGGATTGCTTTTCCTGCAGTCTGCTGCCTAGGCCTGATTTCATGCAATGTTGTCCTTATTAGGTTAAGTGAGTGTTCTCTTCTCTCATGGTCATCTGACTCTGTTGTTCGTATCCTATGTCCACTTTGATACTTCAGAATATATTTTACACCTGATCTTGATAATCTCTTTTGCCAAATTGCCTCCTTATTGTGATTGTTCTGAAAATATTAGCTAAGTTGATTTTAGAAAAAGCACATTTATCAAGGGCCCACTGCATGGCAGGTGCTGTACTGGGCACTGGTTAAGGTCTGTCAGATCTATATGGTCTAAGCAATCCAGAGAAAAAAATTCAATCTCTTATCCTGTCTTCAGACCAGTATATCTAATGTTTAACTCCCTTCTCATTTTCTTTGGAAGTTATATTTCGGTGATGTATGCCTTTGTTGCACCATTGGATAGAGGAGAAAATATTTGTCCACATCCATGACCCTTTTTGTGAATATCCTTATAAAAAATAAAGAAAGCAGAATCTCTCAGATTACAACAAATGGTGAACCAAAAGAACAAGAATGGCAGATATCAGTATCAGGAATGAATGCTTGAGATCACCCTACCTGTTGAGGAAACCTCAAAGGAGAGATGAGGAAGCAGAGACTAAAATCAACACCAGGCTTGTTCACAAGTTACTTGGTCTAACAGTCTAACAGCAGTACTCTGTGAAGTAAGTGATTCTCTCACCATCTGAGATCAAGAACCTTTGCTTCTATTTCACTACAAGTTTGACATGTTAAAGTAAGAATAAAGGGATTAAATTTAAAGTCTTTCCAATCAGAATAAAAAAGGTATTTTTCCCCTTTTGTGAGTATAATGTTGCTTATTTTCAAAATGTTAATTTGCATTTTCATAATATACTTAGTAATTAGTAAACAAAACTATAATGTACTGTGGGTATGATTTGTAAAGGCTTAAATGACAGAATCTAACTAGGATAATTTCAGTCCTGATGTGTTGTTAAATAACAATATATTCTAAATGAGTAAACTTGAAATAACTAAGCCATTGGGGACTATTGGCCACCTGATAATTAAACCTGATCTAACATGGACATCAAAACCAATTATATGTACTAAGCAGAAAGACAGGTCAACTCCTCAGAGAGATGAAATTAACTTGGACAGATGGACAGAATGCAAATCATGCAGGTTTCTTAATGAAAGAGAAATGAAATGCAATTTGAAGCCTTATGAAAAATCTGAATAGCTATTCCTAGTGTACAAATTGCTGAAAAAAATTATGTTGAAACAAAATGGATGACCACATTTTCAACCACCGGGAAACTGTTCCTCTAGAGAATTTAAGTTTTCAAGTCTTCTAGGCAATGAGGTTTAGGACAAAATTACTTTAATAGAATCTTTGTATTAGTTTGCTAGGGATGCCATGGCAGAGTACCACAGGCTGGGGGGACTAAAACAGCAGAAATTTATTTCCTCACAATTCTGGAGGCTAGAAGTCCAAGACAAAAGTGTCACTAGGGTTGGTGTCTTCCGAGAGGCTCTCACTTTGGTTTGTATATGGCGATGGCGATCTTCTGGTGTCTTTTTGTGGCCTTTTCTCTGTACACGTGTATCCCTGGTGTCTCTTCCTCTTCTAATAAGGCCACCAGTCATGTCGGATTAGGGCCCACCCAAACAACCTCATTTAACCTTAATTTCCTTGTTAAATACCCTATCCCCAAATACAGTCACATTCTCGGGTACCGGGGATTAGGCTTCAACACATGAATTTGGAGAGGACACAGTTCAGCCCATAACAATATTCAATGTACAAATCATGCACAATTTAGAGAACAAAAACATCCAAATATGAAAATGGGTAGAGAAGAAATAAATTGAGTACCTTATCAGAGGGAGGTCCTGATCTATTGGTAGAGTGTTCAACCATCCCGGTTTCCCAGGGACTGTCCTGATTTGACACTGAAAGTTTATATCCTGTCCTCAGACCAGAATGGTCAGTCACTCATGGTCATGTGTTGGATACTCTGCACACGTAGGAATGTGTTTAGTGATTGATCCATGGGATTACCGTGGTATGGTAAAAAAAAGATTATTATTGTGTTAAAATTTTACTAGGAATTCACATTATGCTCAAGCAAGCAGGCCTCCATATGGGTATGGAATAGAATCCAGGAAGGCTTCACATCCGTGGAAAGTTAACAGATCTCCGATTTACTATAAGGGCAGTGGTACATTTTTAGTTGCCAGCAAACCTCTCTCAAGTGCCTCTCACTGACAGCTTCTGTGCCCCAATTGTAACCTCCCTCCTTTCTTCTTAGACATTACTCAGGGAAAATATTCTTTTCACGTATCCCAGGACTTGTCTTTAAGGTGATCTTAAGTCCCATTTTTCTTAGGACAGTCCCATTTTACCTGTTGCTTCAGCATAATTTTTAGTGAATCCCCCTTTCATTCTCAAAATGTCACTACTTGTAGGATAAGTTATATGGTCATCCAACTCACATGGCTCTGAGTTCTTCGGGGCCCATGCACCTCTGTGCCTTTCTCCTCATGTAACACACCCGTTCTTTAGCAAGCCATTCACAGGCACAGAGATTCCTTGACCCTCTGTGTGGCTCTTCTCTTTGCTGTCTGATTAGAGCAATGGAGATGGGGCTCAAAATGTTGTTTTAGACAAAATTTGTCTACTTAACCTCCTGTTTGAGCCAGATCTTGTATTTTGTTAATGAAAAAGCAAGCATAGTATCATCAAAGAATCAGGGCACAGGAGTTTACAGTCTAGGGAGAAAATTAGAGAGTTTAAAGCTATGCAAATAAATTACATGTATGTGCAAAACATTTTTAATAATCGTGGAATATCAAAGGGTTCCAGGAATCACTTCATTGAATCCTCTCCTTTTGCCAAGGAATAAACAGCAACTCAGACAAAGGAAGTGATTTGTCGTAGGATATGACCTAATTTGATCTAGTTAAACAGAGATGCCTGACCACCCATGAATTAC
>NW_012149841.1:797734-798077 GCF_000956105.1 Propithecus coquereli
CTTTTTACCGTATTACCTTAAATGCTAAAAATACTACAATTCATCGTAATTTATCCTGCAACAAAAATCAGTATCCTGCACAGACTTTTCTTTTGAGAAATGATTTTGGATATTGTATCATGCTCATTCTTCCTGATGACATTTTTAATCACTTAATTATGTCCCAATAATAAAGTAGAATTTTATATGAATTTTAACTTAAAAAACAAGTTGGAGTGAGGTAAAATCATTTCTTTATATGAGAACTTTGTATGACTCTCCATTTTTCTCTGTGTGTGTGAGACAGTGTGTGAGTGTTCCTCAGAAAGCTGCTGAAGTATTTGTTATCGTTTAAGCAACTAAT
>NW_012149841.1:798737-802540 GCF_000956105.1 Propithecus coquereli
ATTGGTAGTTTTATATATATTTTTTTTATTCCAGTGAGGATAGGCCAATATACTCAAATGGCTTAATAGAATAAACATCTAATTATAATTCAAGTCACTATCCAATGTAGCATGTTGGGATGGGGGAATTCTGCCCCACTCAATCATTCAGAGTTCCACATTCCTTCTATTGCATGGATTGGCCCTCCTGTGGCTTCTTGGAGTCTGCATTAAGGCAACGTGTGGGGAAAGACAGGGAACTGCATGCGGGAGGTTATTATGGACCATGCTGTATGTGATTTACATCCTTTCTGCTCGTACATATCTCTGTAATCAGAAAGAAGAGGAAAGCAGGTATTTTTACATACTAATATCCTCTGTCAAATGAATTGATTTTAATCATTTATATTTTTCTATGAAATTATGTCATTTTTTAAAATTTTTGTTTATAAGTGGATAGTTATATAGATTAATTTTTTATTTGCTATTCTCCATTCATGGTTAGATCCCTGCCTTGCCTTCCTTAGTTTCATCTTTCCTTCCTTTCTGCCTGCTTTTTTTCCTCTTTCCTTTGCTCTTTCCTTCCTGATCTTTCTCCTTTCTTTTTTTCTCCCAGCAGTTACTGAATGTATGACTTCAGAGAAGACTGTCTTGTCACTTATGGCTATGCACCTGTCTAGCACTGTGTCCTTCTGAATTTAGGGGCTCACTAAATTGCCAAATGAGATTTAAATTTAACCAACCATTTCCTGGGTTGCTCTAATTGCCTCCAGATTGTTTGCTCTACCCCCAATAATATTCCCAATGTACCCCCACACACAATGCCACATTCGTTTTCCTGCAACACAAGCCTTGCCATCTTCATCTCCTGCACACAAATATTCAAGAGCTCCCCAGTGCCTGTCACATTAAGTAGATGCAACCTTGATTTTCATCTGTTCAAGGGCTCCTTATTCTCAGGTGATAGGCCTTATTTCTTACCACTCATGCATACTTGCTTTGTGTTTTAACCAACCTCAAGTCCCATTATAACATTTCACTTACATTTGTGTTGTTTTTTAAATTTACAATATGCTTTCATCTTTCTCTAGAAAATCACTTAGGAATTCTCCTCCCATGAAAAGCCATTGTATTTCTCATTTTGCCAACTGTTGGCTTATTCTTTAAGGACTTACTATATCCTCCTTGACACCCACGACTCAGTGGACTGTCCCTCCTCTTTCTCTCACAATAGCATATGGCCACAGTGGAGACAATTCTAATCAGAGAAGGAATTTATGCTAATATCCTCTGTGCCACTGGTCATTCAAAGAAGAAACACATTTTGGCAGTGTTCTCTGCTATTTATCTGTCTTTGATGTGTTGAGAATAAACCTACAGACCAAACCAAAGCATCAATTCGGGGAATCCTTGTCTGAGACAAGCTGATGGAGAGGTGGTTTTACCAAACCCAAGAACACAGCCGACTCCTCTGGAGAAGTCCTAAAAATAAAAGCAAAGGCTTTCATAATTCTTTCTGGGGCATCTGCTTCTTATTTATAAATGATAAAGGAAAGAGTTTAAACCAACTTTTTGATAAAGAATGTCTACTTAATCCAAAAAAAAAAAATTATGATGAGAAAGGCTACATGGCCATAGAGTTCCTGACTAAATTAAATGGTAATGTCCGTTTCTATTTAAAAAAAAGGTTTATATTTTATTTATACTTGATATTTCAGTAGATCTAACATAATTTCCAATTTAGATATGGAAAACCGAAAATGTGCAGAAATTACAGCTTATTGCCTGGGGTAAGAAGGGAAGGAATTCACCTTTTTACAATTCAATCAAACGCAGAATAGGAGCAGTTAATAATTGTAGAATATGAATAATCAGATAAGACATTTTCTAGTGAAAACTCATAAATTTTATTTTGGGAGTACATTAAAATTCAGTTAAATTTTAAAATCACAGCATATCTTGAGCCACCGTGAATAGTTGCTGTATCTATAGAAATCTATTTTGGAGATATGCAAGTACAAATTATAGAATGTCAGCATGCAATTTGATTTTATGTGCTTTTCCACTAATATAAATAATGAAGCATGCTGAGAGCATTCAGATACATTCAGCTGAGTATAATTAAAATACTGAGGTGTAACATATTTAAAAAAAAAGAAACAAATTAAGTACTAAAATGAGGTAGGTAGAAATACCAGCAATTCAAAGCAATAACTGTGTTGTGATTACAGTATTGTGAATAGACTAAATCTAATATTTTGGTTTAAATGAAATCAGTGATAGCTGGAAAGTTAATAGAAGCAGTGCCTTTATATTTTCTGCAAATAATGGAGAGGTTTCATTTCAGGAACACACATTTTTTGCCATTTCTGGAAATAAGTCTCCGTAGTATTCTGCATAAGCATTCTTACCCAAATGGAACAAACTCTCTGATGAAATTGGCCACTGGGGCCTACAACAAATAATTAAAATGGGATTTGGGAATCAGTTGATTTTTTACATCCAACACTCCCTATTGGGTTAGTTGAATGAGGGCAAATCAGCTTCTTCAGACCATGTGAAAAACACAATGGAAATTCCTGCTGGTCACCACTAATTACACAGCAGTTGTGACTGCCCACTCCAGGCTGAAGGCAAACTTCCCTCTAGGTTTTGTTGCTGAGGCCCACCATAGGACAGTATTCATTCCTGCTTGCCAGGGCCAATTTGGAATAAGAGGTACTGGTGCTGTGATAACAAACAGTGTTTGATTAATTTTGTTCCATTCTGTCACGTGGAGCACTAGCCTTAGTCCTACTATGTTACAATGGGGTCCCTGGATGCCTGTGGAACCAACATTGTTCCCTCCAATCTCAAGCTTCAACTTGGCCTCCTAATATTAATAGTAAGTTGGGATTTATAAGAACTGATATATTACAGAATATGGTAAAAAAAAAAAAGTGACGTAATTTTACATCTACCAACAGAATACCAAATGTTTATAGTTTGGAGAAGAAGAGATTGGAACAAGTGAATCATTCCTTTCCAAAGGAGCAGAATCTATTCTCTACTAACTTCAAATTTGGGGCTACACGTCCAAAGTTAGAACAAGAATCTGAGTAATAGGAATACAAATCTTTCTTTATTGTTTGACTTTGCTGAATCCACTTATTCCTCGATCCAAAGTTTTCCTGTCTTTTCCTTGGTTTTTCTGAATCATATCATTACATAACCTCCTGAGAAAAGGTGCATGGGGAGCAAACTTTTTAGATTTTGCATATGTCTCCTATTGGATATAAACAATGTTTTGTCCTCTTAATCTATAAACATTGATGGAACTTGTCTGTGGACTGATGTTCAACTGCCACTTGTGTTAAGCTCCTTTGACCAAATCCATCCTCCTTCTTAGAATTTCTATTCCAAGTGATTCATACACAAAACTAAAGACTTGATTTTACCAATTGTCCCATGTAAAGGTGATGACAATTACAAGCTGTGCAACCCTCTGCAAAATCCTTATTCTCTCTGAGCCTTAGTTTTCTCATCTATAAATAGGAATAGCAGTAGGTAATCTAGAAGGTTGTTGTGATTGATAGCTGCACAAAATGCATGTTAAGTACCTACCACAGTGCCTGGCACAGAGTAGGCAGTCAATAAGTTATGGCTGGTGTGATATTATTGTGATTTGGAATTGATGGTAGGAGGGGACATAAAACTTTTCTTAATAGCATAAACTTTCACTACCCTCTTCTCTTTATAACTTCTTTTGTTTAAGTGCAATCTGTGTATGATTTGAAAAATTCCTTGTATATCTATTAAGTTGAAAATTTAAAACAGAGCTTTTC
>NW_012149841.1:802766-813352 GCF_000956105.1 Propithecus coquereli
AAATATACTACCAGTCACCTATCATTTAGCATTTGGTTATATTCTGTCTTATTTTGTTCTATAATTGTCTTGTGTATGAATCATAATGGCAGCTCCAAGAAATAGAGGAGCGTATTTGTCATTGATTTTATGCCATTGTAACAAAACCTGGCGTAAGACTGGAAGAAATAGACCATGGTGGATTTGCACCTTTTTATCTTGTTCTTCTATAAGCACTATTCTTTCCTTTTAGCATCCAGGGATTTATTGCCCAAATGGTGCTCAAGACCCCTCACATCAGCAGAAGAACAAAACAGTGAGTGAAATTACCCAATTTCTGCAGAACTCATGAACATCCTGAATGTAGGTCACACTCATAGCCTGATGTGCTGTGCATGTCATGTTCCAACAAAGCAGCTGCCTCGAGTAGCCAAACTCCCGGAAAGCAGCGCAGCCCCAAAAAGAGCAGCCATTTGGAAACACATTTTCATTGACAATTTGGGGAAGTTGGGCATTCACTTAAGAAAAAGCCATAATTCTGTAAGAAATGAGCAATTTATCCCATTATAATCAAATTTATTTTTATATCCAGCTACTCCTACATGTGGGATAATTCAGTCTGGGAAATCATGCTAATTAGTTAGAAATCCATTACATTGTAAGTCTTGTAGCAGATGCAAATGCTGTTTCAAGTGTTCTCACAACCGTAATGCATGTGCTTTTATTAGAATGCATTCCCAATGTGGGCAGTTTGTTGCCGAACCAGGCTCTAAAGTTCATTTTAGGGGAAACACTTTACGAACACCATTGATAGCATTTATTTTTAGGTATTTTTTATGCATTGTCCTTTAAAATATAAGGATAATTCTCCCTGTAAGAAGATTGGTTAAAGCAGTGAACTTTTCAAGTCAAAATAATAATGATGGTGGTGATAGTGTTAGATTCTGATGACCCATGACAGATGTATCTTTGTGGAACTCAACATCTGGGCATGACAGTGAACAAGAGTAATTAGCCCCAGAATTGGAGTGCAAGGACAGATCCAGAGGCAAGTTTGCTGCTTGTAGGTCACCCAGGTCAAGTTGTCAACCTTCTAGACGCTGGGCTTCCTCCACTGTAACTACAAATAACATAACCCATGCCGTCTTCCTCACAGAGCTGTCGTGAATTTAAACTAAGATTAATATGTAGGTTTTTTTGTTGTTTAAAACAAACAAACAAGAAGTATTACTTTTGAATTACTGAAAATGTCCCAACCTTTTTAAAAACCAAAGCTTGGTTGGTTCTAAACATATAACCTCTATTAAGGTTATCATAAACTGCACATTAATTGTATTTCAGGATAAGTAATGAATACCAAGATCTCACTGAGGAACCCTACTGACCAAACAACTACCTGATAAAAGATTTTATGCTGACAGGGCTTTTCGATCCAGGACCTAATAGGCAGGAAAAGTGAATTTGACAAAATTCATATTTGAGCTACATATTAAAAAAAATTAAAAAGAAATGAACATGTCCACTCTTCTGCCCTCACTCCCCCAAAGAACAGCAACAATTCTCCCCTTCTTCCTACATGTCCAGCTCCAGTGAATGGCACCCGTAACACCTAGTTGAAGCTGTGAGCCAGAAACTTAGATTGAACTTTGTCTTCTTTATTTGCCTTTCTGTCTTGTCTAGCAGAAAATCCAACTTATTCTATATCCTAAACTTCTTTAAATTCTTTAAAATATATCCCCTGTCCTCTGCCCTCTGCCTTATAATTTCTCAGGCCCAGGTCTTATTTCCTCAAGAACTTTTACCTCCTAACTGGTCCCCACACCTCCTGGGGTTTCTCATTCATATCTACTCCCTTCAAAAGCCAGTATCAGGCTTCCAAAATGCAATTATATTAAATTGTTACTTTTAAAATTTACAATATTTAAATGGTTCCAAGGAGCTTCAAGATAAAATGTGAAGGCCCTTGTGAATGGTCCCTGTTTGCCTTTCCAACACTTTTCCTTTTTCCACCGGCTCTAGGCTGCTAACTGAGTGGCTTTCTGGGAGTTCCCAAATGCCTTGTGTTCTCTCACTTCAAAGCTGTTGCATAACTTCATTCTGACTAAAATGATTTCAACCCTCTCTAGCACGTCAATTTCTCTTTTCCTTTAGTTTTCAGCTAAAAGGTCTGTTATTCTGGGCAGCATGTGCCTCTCTCACCAACACTCGGTTGACTCGTGCTTCTAATATGCCTCGGTATGAGCCTTTGTGTTCCCTGACCACATATCACACTTCACTGGATCCTGGTCTTGGTCTTGTAAGAAACTGGGAACCTTTGAGAATTAAGATTGTATGTATCTTCCCTACCATTCATTTTCCAGAGTTTGGCATGAGTAGGTATCAGATTTTCTTGAACAGAATTTATTTTCTTAAATAAAATGAACGAATAATGGAATAGATCTCAATAAATAACACATTTAAATCCTTTACAGACCCCTCCTTCAGCCTGACCAGGAAGCTCAGTTATGTCAATTACAACTTTCAAAACATTCTAACAACACAGGTTCTTCCACAAACATTGTGAATTCACTTGTGCTGTGAGAAAGACCACAGATGAAATTGTGGCTCAGATATTACCTGTGTTGTTAGCTGAGTCTCAGAGGCCCAATCTATGGAAATAACATGAGAAAGAAAAAAAAGGACTCCTTACCACCCCCCTTGCCCTATAGACATATCCACCACTACATTTAAAACAAACAAACACCACACATTGCAATGTATTTCTTGAACTGGACCTTCTAAGGATAATCAGTTAATTCTGGGATTTTAATAATAAAACAATAACTAAGATTTAAAGTATTAATAGTGTCCTTCTGATCCAATTGAGGCATGTATAGTAAGTCATTATTCCTTTCCATCTTCATAATCTTTGACCTTTGAGAATATATGCAATCTGAACATGACAAAGAACTCCTCTGCTCCTGCAGGAGTTAATTAAGCCTTGCAAAGCCCATTAGAGATAAGTATTTGCTGGCCTCGCATCTTGGTTTCACTGTTGGGTCCTGAAAGCTTGTACATTCTTGCTGTCAGACACTCAGGGGTCCTGGCTTAGTTGAGGGAAACAAAATAAAACAAATGAAAACACTGTTGCCAGTCTATATTCACATTTTCTTGGTTAATTTAGGCCAACTCTAGCTGATAACTTTTGTTTCTTTCAGTTAATTCTATCAGGAAAAATTGTGAGAGAATAGAGCTGGTGGCCCATGTCATGCACAGTATAAATGGTGTGTGTGATTACAAATCAGAGACAATTTTGTGCTTGGGAAACAATAAGCACTGGAGTCCACCTGTTAAGATTCTTTTCTGTAGGTAATCTTGTGCACGAGAGTTAACTATTTACTCTGTTTCAGGACTACAGGAAAAGGGCATTCAACCCTCCACCCCACCCCAGAATATTCCCTTATTGGCTGCATAGATCCTGAAACCCCTCTACTTTAGGAGGGAGGGAAGAGGGAGGAGAGAAACGCTTGCTCCTATGCAGACCGTAGGTGGGAAGCTATGACTCCATTGGCCCCACTTATGGCACTACTAATGGTCCTTCCCCAAAGCAATCTTTGGCCTGGCAAGAGGTCCAGGAGCATGAGAAGGGGGAATATCAGAGAAGGGGGAAAAGGCTTAGAAAGGAGATCATGGTAACTGACAGCTATGCTAACGACCTCCTGATTCTGTTTCATCAGGTCTTGAAATATGGGATCTACCTATTAGCCAACACAATCCGACCTTATCTATAAAAAGACCAGCACTGAAGTGTCTATACCATACCTAGGTCTGAGCTAGGTGCAGACAGGGGCATGAAAAAGAATACATGATTCACAAGACCCTGTCCCTGTGAGGCTTGCCTCATCCCATGTCTCTCTCGAGTGCACACTGCTCTAAGAAACAAGACTGCATAGAAAAACTGAACAACATGTTATCTGTTCACCTATTTATTCGACAGGTATTCATTGAGATTCTTCTAAGTGGACCTGATATAGAACATGGACACAAATACAAATAAAACATGATCGAAATGACTATTCAGTTTAGAGGGGGGCTACACTAGGAAAATATATACCAAAGGGCAGGGATTTGAACAGATTTAGGTAGAGCTGTTGCTTGCAGGAAGGAAGACTTGGATAAGAGAAAAGTTTAACATGCTCAGGAGAAGCTTGTAAATTCTACCCCTTCTTCCCATTACCACTTGGGTTAGGAAGACTTGTGGCATGAGATTGGTGAGAGATGTCACTATTCTCAAGATAAGACAATATCATATATTTTTTCCCTGAAATTACACATAGAAGTTTTTAAATTCTGTTTTAGATTCCTTCTTTTAATAATTGTTGATTAGTTTTTTTATTTGTATCTTCATTTACTCAACTATCACCTTTTTTCCATCATGTTTTCATAATGGAAAGATCAAGAACTTTAGAACATGCTATTGAAATACACTCTGCCTCTTAGTTGTGAATGTGTGGACAAGTTCTTTAAACCCTCAGCATCTTAATCAGAAAATGAAAAAAGAATATCTATTTTCAGATTTTGTGAGGATTAAATGAACTGATGCATTGTTTAAAGACAATGATGTTCTTGGTGCATAATTTGGACTCTGAAAATTGTAGGCTTATCTAAATCTTAACCATCAAAGGCCCTGTAATCCACTTGGGGCAACAAGATGACTACTTAAAAACACAGGAATTGGGTGATATGGCTGGAGAATAACAGGAGTGATGACTGCAGATGACCAGTGCCATGTTGTCACCAAGGGATTTGTCTCTGTCAAGAGAATGGGGGGAAAAGTGCAGGGAAACCTGTACAACTCTGTGCTGCCCATTCAGGCAGGTTTTAGAGTCTTCGGATGGGGCTTGCTTGCTTGCTTTCATCATGGCTTTTGTTTCTGAGCTCAAGTCTTGGATATTAGATAACTTCAAGTTAGTTCAGACAAAGTTCCTAACCATTTCTTTTCCCACCCATCCTGTATATGTCGCCTCTTGGCCTAACATAGATGGCCTGAGCCAGAGGCTGCCCACTGAGTGTGTATCTGGCTTTTAACAGCAAACATATCCCTACACAAAGATGCTAACATCCGGAAGAAAAAATGAGTGGTAGTGGATTACAGATGAAAGTGTTCTCGGACCTTGGAACTGCGCCTCTGACTACTTTAAAGCTCAACATGTAAATAGTACAAATCATCTCTTTTTTCCTTGTCCTCCTCCTTTTTTCTGTCATTTTTCTTCCCACCTTTCAATCCTTTCTCTTTTGCAAAAGCTAAAACCTTAAAATCTGGATACTGTTCCAAGACCTGAAACATTTGTATCAGATTTATTTTCTACACTGGTTGGGCAAAACTAAACAAAGCCCCATATATATATATAAATTCATGAATCCAGTCAATTAATGGGAGTCATTTGCATAGCAGAACTATCTTTATATTTGCAAAGGAGAGTTCATAATATTTCTTTTAATAGGAAGTTTACCTAGCACATATAAAATGTGAGTTCCTTTTCAATGATTTCTATATATCTTTTCAGGAAGGGATCTGTTGTGTGAAACAACACACATCTGCATATTGAATTTCAACTACCATGTAGTAAACACTTATGAAATACTGATGAAAAAGAACATATATCCCAAGCCATTATATTCCAATCTTTCACTCCTGTCATCTGAAGGATTTGAAATAAAATGCCTTACCTCCAATATCACTTCAGAAGCCATTTTCCTATTGTTTTGACATGCAGGACAGTTTCTCTGATTTCAGCTTATGAGTAAATGATTCGATGTGACTTGTACTCACCACAATTGAACATTATCATAAAACTATTATTCAAATGCTCTGAACAAAGCTTCCTGATCTTCAACAAAAGACATACAGTTAACTACCATTTTTGACACGTTAAGGAATTAATCAAGATTTTGTAAGTGCAGAAAGATGCATAGGTAGAATGGTTTTTTAAGTTTCTTTTATAGTCACCGAAGTAAATGCTGACTCCTCACTTTTAACTTCCAAGAAAATTTGCAAACTGAACAGATAGTACGTGCCTTAAAGTCTAAAGACTTATCTTGGAATATGAAATGGTTGCAAGAAAAAAAAAGTAATTACTTCATGCAGATAACTCCATCGGATAATCCTAGGTGGTTGATCTGGAGTTATGCTAAAATAGGAGAATTGGGTTCTGTTAGGGAAATTATAAAATGAATTTAAAAAGGAATAATAAGAAAGGCTATTTTAGAGTTTAAGAATAATGAGTTTGATCTGAACATAAAGTTTTGGATGTTAAAACTTGAACCCTTGAGGGAGGGATCAAGTCCATTCAAATCTGCATATAATTTGAATCTTGGGTAAAGATGGTGAAAAAAGTCAGATTTTTGGGGGGGAGGACAGACAGCCCAGCATCTGTTAAGCCTCATGGTAATATTTCATTTTCTTTGACCTCTAGGGAGCTGCAAGTGCTGTTTCTGATGCCACAGACACTCTTTTCTCTCCTCTCATGACTAATTCTAACTTTTCTTTCAGTTGTTTCTTTGAACGAGTATGAATAGATTTCTGATAGGTTTCACCTCCAAACACGATTACATTAGGGTCCACATGATGGGCCTTGGGACATCTCATAATTCCCTTTCTCAGCACTTTGTTCCCTTGAAATTATCTAAAAATTCACTTGTAATTAATGTCATTGTCTTAAATATCTATTTTTACTGTGGACAAGGTCTGTGCTTGTCATGTACATTGGCATAAACTTAGCAGCTAGCCCAGTGCAGGATGTTTCACAGAGATGTGAAATTTTGCTTTTACACCAGTTGGAGAAAATTACAAATTAGTTGAGTAACATATATACATACCCCCCACGCTAATATAATTTTTATTTGAAGAAGGTATATTTCAAGGGTCAGTGTTCTCTTGGTCAGTGGTCTCTCCATAGCAAGACCATTCTTATTGGGACGTGTTGGCAATAGTAGCCATTTAGCTATAGCAGAAAAAGGATATTCAAACACAAAGGCCATAGCTAAGGAGGCCAGGCTTTGTGGTTAAAAATTAAAATCCAGTTGATTGTTGAGCCCAGGAGTTTGAGGTTGCTGTGAGCTAGGCTGATACCATGGCACTCTAGCCCGGGCAACAGAGCCAGACTCTGTCTCAAAAAAAAAGAAAAAAAAATTAAAATCCAGTTGAACTCACACCAAAACTTCATTCCAGCCATCACTGAGTTGATCAGGTGAAGAGGAACTTTTCTCAGGCCTGATGACCTCATGGAGGGAGAGGCTCCATCTGAGCATCTCTGCCTCAGGAAGGCACATGCAGCAGCCAACACAGAGCATGGAGAGAGCACTTGAGTGCCTGCTCCGTGGTGAAATGTCCTTTCTCATCAATTGGATCGTGTTTTGCTATGCATGAGGCTGCATTTTAAAGTTACACCCAGAGATAATGTTCCCTAAATAGCAATATAATTTGGGGATCACATTCTCCTAATGGTATTGCCTAACTTTACCCTTAAAAAAAAATCATCAGCCCATAATGATAGAATTCCCTTGATTGTTAAAATATTGCTTCCTTTGCTATAGTCATTGAATAAAGAATCACAATTCTTCTTTGATTCATCCTTGGTTTAGATCTGCTCTAGAAAAAGTGTTTTTTTTCCCAAATAGTTTTTTTTTTTTGATTTTTTAAATTTTGTTTTATTTTTAACTGACAAATAGTTATATACTTTTATGAATATGATGTGATATTTTTATATATGTTTGCATTGTAGAATGATTAAGTCAAGCTAATAACATATCCGTCATCTCACATACCAATTTTTGGTGGTGAGAGCATTTAAAATCTAATTATTTTATTTTATGTTTTTTTTGTTGTTGTTTTATGGTATTTGCCCCCTCCCATCTGCCTGATACCCTATGAATGTTACCTCCCATATGTGCACATTGGTGTTGATCAGTTAATACCAATTTAATGGTGAGTACATATGGTGTTTGTTTTTCCATTCTTGTGATACTTCACTTAGAAGAATGGGCTCCAGCTCCAGCCAGGATAATACAATAGGTAGTTCATCATTCCCTTTTTATGGCTCAGTAGTACTCCGTGGTATACATATACCACATTTTGTTAATCTACTCATGTATTGAGGGGCACTTGGCTTGTTTCCACATCTTTGCACTTGTGAGTTGTGCTGCTATAAATATTCAAGTACAGATGTCTTTTTTTCCTTTGGGTAGATAGCCAGTAGTAAGATTCCTGGATCAAATGGTAGTCTACTTTTAGTTCTTTGAGGTATCTTCACACTGATTTCCATAGAGGTTGTACTAGTTTGCAGTTCCACCAGCAGTGTATGAGTGTTCCTACCTCTCTGCATCCACACCAACATTTATTGTTTTGGGACTTTTTGATAAAAGCCATTCTCAGTGGAGTTAAGTGATATCTCATTGTGGTTTTGATTTGCATTTCCCTGATGATTAGAGATGTTGAGCATTTTTGCATATGCTTTTTGGCCATTAGTGTATCTTGTTTCGAAAGTTTCTGTTCATGTCCTTTGCCCACTTTTTAGTGGGGTTGTTTGAGTTTTTCTTGCTGATTTTCCTGAATTATATAAAGATTCTACTTATCATTCCTTTATCAGAAGCATAGCTTGCAAATATTTTCTCCCATTCTGTAGGTTTTCTATTCACTTTAGTGTTAGTTTCTCTGGCTGTGCAGAAGCTTTTTAATTTGATAAAATCCAGTTTATTCATTTTTGTTGATACTGTGACTTCTTTTGGTGTCTTCCTCATAAATTCTTTGCCTAATTCTTTGCCTACACTGATGTCTATGAGAGTTTTCCCAATGTTTTCTGTTAGAATTTTTATGGTTTCATGCGTTAGGTTTAAGTCTGTTATTCATTGTGAGTTGATTTAACTTTTATTTCCTTATTAATCAATTTAAACTTTCCCTTCCTTAGACCCCTCTCAGCTAAGCTGCTAATCTTATGAATCTCATATTTTGTGAATGACTCTATTTTAGAAAGTAAAAATAAATTCATGGGTCCATTTCACAAATGATACCAAAAGAATGCCCTGCTTTTCTTTTAGTTGAAATGCCATTTAACTTCTGCAGCTTTGCACAGAGATCCTTTTAACGGTGTTTCTTTTTCCAAAGATGATGAAATTATTAACTAAAAATCTAATTATAACATATACAAATGAAATTAAACTCCTAAATGTGAAAGATAAAACTAAAAAACTAATATAAAAAAGTGAAAGAATATTTATGGGTCTTTGGGTGGAGAAAATTAGAAGGATCTAAAATATATGAAAATAGTATATATACATGAAAATTAAAGAAAACTGACCAAAAAATGGTACCAGAGAAAAATTAACAGAAGGATGACAATTGAGTGATGACATTTGCAAAGTGTAAGACTGAGCAGGTATTCTTAACTAGAAAAGGCAAAGGACAACAGCAAATAAGCAAGAAAAATGAACAATCTCCAGGGAAAAAAGTGAGCAAAATATATGAAATACTTCCAAATGGTAAAAATCAAAAACTCCTTAACAACATTAAGGGCATAAGACAATGTGACAATTTTTATGCACTGCTGGTAAAAGTATAAACTGGTATGGCCATCCTAGCAGGGTTTGTTAAAACAGAGTATGTGTGTTCCTGGGGGCTTTGCAAAACTACAGAAAAAGTCTTAGATCCATAGCAAGACATTTTGTAGGAAAGGGTTGAAAGCATGACTATTGATATGTAAAATGTGCAATATTCATAACTCAGAATATGTTTTAGTCCCAAGAAACATATTTCAATAAAATAGCAGAGAAACTACCAAGAACATAGAAATTAATGGGAAAAAGTTAAAAAAAAATGAGAATTGTAGTATGTACCATTTATGTGGTATACATGTCACTATATATGTTTTTAATATCTTAATTTTTAAATAGTATAAATATGCAGAAAATTATAGAGAACAACATAATATCAATTAATCTATCTCTGGTATAAAATTAATATTTTATAATGATTCACTCAGATTAGTTTTAATGTTAAGAAATTGAAGATTCACATTTTTCAAGGAAATATCTACATCTAAGTAAACATACAGAAGGCAGACATGAGAGACATAATCAATATGCTAGAGGGAATCATATAGGGAAATGAATTTGGTGATAGGATGCGAAAGGTAAAAATGATAAAAACACAACAAATGTGATGGTCTTACTTGTACTGACAGTTATAGTGTGCTATTGACTAATGAGTATGCATAGGTCAGTTGTACACACCTGAGATTCAAAAAGATGAGCAAAGAATTTATGAGCTGCATGTACGCTGCTGCGTGCATGTGTACGCAAGCACACGTGTTTGTGTTTTGTTTTGTTGCTTCCGTTTATTCCATGCCCCGATAAACTTTTTCTGAAGTTTCTCTAAGTTTTCTCTTCCCTTCCAACCTGTAAAGCTTGGAATCAGACCCTTCATTTAGTATCAGGAAAAGCGTGGCCTTGTACTCACCTTTTCCCCACCAACTTACTATTCTGATTAAAATCTTGCTTGCAGATGGTTTCATCTCTGGATTCTCAGTCCAGTTCCAGAGGTCAATGTCTCTATTCTTGTACCAGTACCAAGC